>NC_092209.1:93771696-93785113 GCF_043381705.1 Parasteatoda tepidariorum
GTTTAAACTCAATCTTTCCTTATCATCCAACACCATCAACAGTTTCCAGTACTCCTGTAAGATCTTTTTCAGTGGGGGAGAGAGTCCAGGTGAGGTTGTTCATAAATAACCATAACGTATGGCAGTTTGGCAAAGTCGTGAAAAAGTATGGTACACGTCATTATTTGATTTTACTAGACTCAGGTCGGCAATTAAAGAGACACATAAACCAATTAAGATCAACATTAATTCCAGAGAAAAAAAAGTGTGTGACTTTTGGGCCAACCCAGTCTTTTGACATACCTAGACCATCTAAGATCTCCTCACCTACTCAGCCTAGTATTCCAGAACTTCCAACAAATTCCAAACAGGACGTTGTGACAAAACCAAAAAGAAAGAGACAATTACCTACACGCTTTAGGGACTTCGTAATGTCATAAGCATATTTCAAATCTGTTTTAAGTATTTTCAATTAAGTGTATTTTTCAATTATATATTTAACATATTCAATTTTTAAGTAGCTAATGTTTTCAATTAACATCTTTCTTAAGCAAAACATATATATCTTCAAATTTATAAATTGATTTAAATCAATCTGAGTATGAAGTTTTTATAGAAATCTGACTTTCTTTGCCTTACAAGTAAATGAAATTCAAAAATACTATATCGCGATGCAAAACTGACGATGCATCACGATATATAATATCTAATATCGCCCAGTCTCAGTTAGCATAAAATTAAACTTTTAAATGTTTGAAATTAAAAACGACAAAACTTATTACTAAGGGAAAAAAAAACAGAATCAGAAAATCAGAATAAATTTATCAGGAAAAAAAAATCAGATAAATTAAAATAAATAAAAACAATGAGAAAATTCGTGTTTTTTTTTTTATCTTACTTCAATACATAATACATAAGTCTATTTAAATACAAATTTTAATATTAAAAAATTTTAATGTTCATAGAATTAAATTTTTAAAAAAATATTCTATTTAATTAATAAAATAAATGCAAGTTAAATATTTAAGTTTAAAGAAAGTTTGTAAGATAAAAAAATATTAAAATGAAAACAAAACCCTTTCAGCTCAAAATAAGATTAGTAGGGAATATACTCCTACTTTCAAATATTAATTTTAAATAAATTATAAGAGGCAGGAGATGAGAGAAAAAAGAAAGAAAACATTTATTTCAAGGAACTAATTTTCCTTAATAATAAACTATTTAGATACTATTTCAAATATTGTGATAATTTTATATACTTAAACATCTGATTGCTTTTTCAGGCCATTAAATGAAAATTTAATGATTTTGTTTAAAGACTGCTCCACAATCTTGAACATGCCCAATTCATTCTGGAAAACAGTCTTTTTACAGAAGCTATTGTTGTGGGCTGTATTAATTTTGGGCAGATAACTTAATCAGTTTTGGAAATTTGTCCCAGTTGGTGTTCTTTTCCTTATTTTAAACCCTGTGAATACGAATAGCGATGTTTGAACACGAATTGTTATGAGTGATTTTGAAATTGCTTGAATGAAAAACGCAATATTTGGTTTTTAAATCGCGTGAATACGAATCGAGATCGATTTTTAAATTGCGCGAAGAAGACTCACAATGTATGATTTTTAAAAAGCGTGAATATGAATCGAAATATGTGGTTTTTAAATCACGTGAATACGAATCGCGGTGTATGATTTTTGAATTCCGAGAAGAGTAACAGCGTATGATTTTTGAATTCCGAGAAGAGTAACAGCGAATGATTTTTTAAGCGCCAGAAAATGAATAGCGATATGTGATTTTAAATCTCATGAATACGAATCGCAATGGATGATTTTTAAATCTCGTTAATGTCAAGCGTGATTATTAAATTGCGGGAAGAATCAAAATGTATGATTTTAAAGCGCGTAAATACGACGTTGTTGTTGTTGATTTACGTCGCATTAGAGCTGCAGAATGGGCTATTGGCGACGGTCTGGGAAGCATCCCTGAGGATGATCCGAAGACATGCCATCGCAATTTTGATCCTCTGCAGAGGGGATGACCTCTGCTTCGGTAGCCTGATGACATGCGAAGTCAATCACTTTGCTTAAGACAGTTTAACGAGGACCGATACAGCACACTCTCGGTCCATTTGCATGCTGATCAAAGAGGTTACTCACCCGCACACTGACCCCAGCCAGTGATGCTTGACTTCGGTAATCTGATGAGAACCGTGTCTTAACGATCAGTCCACTGCGGGACCGCGTAAATACGAATCGCGATATATGATTTTTGAATCATTATGTGACTACAAATAACTTTATTTGCTACAAAATCGGCAAGAATAAACCACGTCATAATTGGTTAGTGAAATGAGTGATTCGTAATAATATCGGGCAAAAAGTATCGAAATTTTAAGAACCTCGTGGAAATGTCATTTAAATTTGCGATAAAGTTTGCGCAAAAATGGCGCGTCGAAAACGAGCTTATTTAAATATCCCATTACAAACTTTCAAGACGTAAAATGTATTTTTAAAAAAAAATCGCGATTTCAGGAACTGCGTGAAAATGGGTAGCAATAACTACCGAAAAGTCATTGCATTAATTTATGATAAAATCGGCACACATGGACCGCTTCGAAAGGGATAACTAAAATTCGTGCATAGTAATAATGCCCGTATTAAAAATATATTTTCAAAACTATGCGTGAAACAGTAGCGTTATCCATTGAAAAAAAGCTCTTCATTGATTGAGATAAAGTGTGTCAAAAACTTAAACGAGTAATTTCAAATTCTTTTTTTATTTTTCAAAAAAATAAGACTTTTTTTCTTTTTGGTTAGGTTACTGCCGAGGGGGGGGGCGCATTGAGAATTGGCGGGCCAGAGGTTCTGCACCCCTACATTTATGAAACTTAATTCCTTAGTTGCGTGTTTTCGCCGCTAATTATTTTACCAACTGTTTAATTATATTTTACGTTTTTCAAAATATTATTCTCGACACAACAGACTAGATTATGGTTTGGTTGGTGTCGTATCCTCTATTAAATCATATTTCATGGTGTGCTTGAATAGTTTTTATTATTTCTTTGGCATTAAAAGAATACAAATCCTCTTCCGTGGGGTAGTTTAAGAGGTGNCGTATCCTCTATTGAATCATATTTCATGGTGTGCTTGAATAGTTTTTATTATTTCTATGGCATTAAATGAATACAAATCCTCTTCTGTGGGATAGTTTAAGAGGCCTACAGCGACTGCAGGGCAGTTAAAAGCATGATATGGTGTCAGTTCCACATTAAGACAGTTGCTACAGTTTTGTTATTTTCTATTCTTATCTGTAGTAATTTTCATGTTTTTATGATGTTTTGTTCTTAGTCTGATGAGAGCAGTGGCTGTCTTCCTATCGATGTCAAGATTAGTTATTTGATCGTGGGCTTTGATTTTTAAAGGGGTGAATAGTCTTGACTTTGCAAAAGCATTTCCATCTGCCGACGTGGTTGGGATTGAATTTTGATTTAGATCTCTGGCATTTTTAGCCAAGGAATCAGCTATTTCATTGAACTCTAGGTTCACATGGGCGGGAATCCACTGCAAGAAACAATTTTTCCGGAGACGCTGAAGTTGTCCAAGTTGTTCTATGATATTCAGGACAAGGCTTGAGGTACCTTTGCTGAGGGCCTGTGAGACTAGATTATAATTTCAATAATATACTGATCAATTGTTTTAGTAGTTTAATTTAGGTTTTTGTTTAAATTAAAGTTCGTTTTTAGATTATTTTATTTTATAACAGTCGTTGAACAGCCGACCCAATTTTTGGGTTTGCGACTACTAATGTGCAACTCCGCAGTCTTCTAATTTTGCATTTGCGAACTAACCTGCATTTGCGTTACATGGGGTAGAAAACCATGAAACTTCCCTCGATTAGTCCGACGGCAAAGGGACTCTTCAGCACTGTGCTCGGTGCATGCAAATTTCGAGATTTTACTCTCGCTCTTGGACTCTCCGCCTTCCCTACAACACCGAGCTTCTTTTATAAAAAGTTAACAACTATTGCTTTTTTATTATTACTACTAGCCGCCTCAGGCGGCCAGCTGTCCGCCACGCTATGTTTCTTGGGCCTTAGCACTGCTAGTAGAGACATGATCCTCTTCCAATCTTCTTTGACGCTTCTCAGGTGTTTCTCAGACCTAGCACTGCTAATTGAGACACNTTTTCAGAAAAAAATTAAGCAACTTTACTTTATTCCTCAGTTGAGCCGAAGACAGGGTCATTTCAGAAGACAGGGAACTCCTGGATCAAGTATCGGGCGAAATTTTGCCTTCGTGGATGACTTTTTGGTGAAACTAACCAGCATTTCCATTACATGGAGAGGTAAGCCACGGTTTCTTCAACAAAAAATTCTAGTCACGTTTTTAATAAAAGAAAGCTTAGAATTATTTCCAGTTAGTTGAAATTGAAACCTAATTAAGAAGTTGAAAATATTCTGCTGCTTTAAAATTACTCGATGCAAAATAGCTGACTATTTACTAAGCATAACTATTTCTTTCGAAAAAATGAATATAAATTATTGATTATATTCTTCATTATTTCCTATTTGAAAAATAAAAAGTAAATGCAAATGTAAGCAACGAAAAAAAAGATAATAGTAATAAAAAAAATACAATAGGTTATTTTGTTTTTTAAATCTTAAAAAAAACTAGTGAGCTACAATTTTATTCCGACGTTCAAACTTACTCTCACCTGATAACTTTAAGAAAGCTGCCTTTTAAAAAAGATAATTATGAAAAAAATTGTTAAAAGAAGCTTTTAATATTATTTCTCAACTTAGCACAATCCATGAAGTAGGTATTGTTATAGCAGGAAAATGCCTGGTAGGTCTTATTTTGTTTAACGGCAAATACAAAAAATAGAAAATTGTAGGAAAAAAAATCCAAGACCGTGCTAATCCTCGTCTCAAAAATTCCTTCTTTTTCTAACTTTAGGTTTTTCTTAATACTCAAATAAGGTATATTAATACATTTTTGGATTTTAAATTATTTTATAGCTGTCATTATCATGTTCAGAAAATTGTTTTAATGTAGGTTTTTTTCAAAAATTTTAATTAGAAATTGTTTCTATTTTGCAGTAAAGGAGTCAATAAGGTTAATTTTTCATTAATGTTCAATTGAACAACGATTTTATTATCCCAAGAATTGGAATAAGTTTTGACAAATTAATTTATTGCTTGAAACAAATCGAAGCAATTTAATTTATTAAAATTATTAGAAATCAAACTTATTTCTTTATTTTGTTAAGACGGCAGGAAAAATGGGGGTAAGCAGTGAAAACCATCATTACTGTTCATTCATTCATTTAATCATATAACTTGAGTAATTTTAAGTAAAAAAATAATAATAAGTGTATAATATAAACTCTATCGAAATATTCCCTTTAGTATAACTTAATATGTATCTAGAACAGTTTTTGGATTGATTGATAAAAAATATGTTTTCAAAATTTTCTTTTTTAAGTTGATTGAAATAATTGACTTGTAACTATTTAACTCTGATTGAAGGGAAGAGTTATTACATTGTCTTATTCGACTTTTGAAATTTCAATTGTGGACGGTAACTTCCCAAAAAATGGTTTTTTTTCGAGCAGCAGTAGGAAGTAATAATAAATAAATAAATACAATTAAAAAAAAAGTAAATTGCACTATTTTATTTTTTTAGAAAGTTGCGATGAATTATAAGTCAAAACGATTATGGTACGTAAAACTTATTTTAATATCGCGTAAACTTATTTCAATTTAATATACTTTGTTACTAAAAGAATAATGCCAACACTCTGAAGTGCACGAATGAAGAATTTCAGTTAACTTAAAAAAAAAAAAAAANAAGATGTTAATAAAAGTCGACATGTTTTGAGCGAGCAAAAATTCACGTTTAGCCAGTTCTGTGTTGGGCAGTGCTTGAAGCAAATGTTTAGCTCGCTCAAATATAGGCACCCATTTTCAAGACTCGCCAGACGTGAATGAGGAAAACAAAAGTGATTTTAAACAAAAAAATGTTTAGTTGCCAATGGAAAATAAAACTGAAAAACAAAGTGAGAAGCATGTGGGGGATTTTTATTATCGACTATGTCAACCTTCATCTATCAAAAGGTACCTCATGATAGAATCAAGTTAACATGTCTTATATACTAGTGAATTGGTATTTAATATTTATAGTGGTAGTTACGCCACAAGTTAACATGTCTTATATACTATTGATTTGGTATTTAATATTTGTAGTGGTAATTGTTCATCGAATTCTATCACAGATAAAATTCTGGAAGGGGAGTAATGTGGCGTAACTACCACTACAAATATTAAATACCAAATCAATAGTATATAAGACATGTTAACTCGATCCTATCTTGAGGTACCTTTTGATAGATGAAGGTTGACATAGTCGATAATTAATTCCCCCACGCCACAAGCACCATTTTAGCCGAGAGAGAAACAGAGAACACCAGTGCAACTTTTGCTCCACTGTTTTGAAATGTAAAATAAAGGAATGCAGTAGATAAGTCAGTTATCAAAAATGCGATAAATCACTTATTGCCGCCCATACTTTCAATATTAGTGATACATTGAATTTAGATAATGCCAAATTTCTAACCACCCTTGTCACATCAGCTCATTTTGACACTCAGGAATCTTATTTTATTCATGCGAATGCTAATTCTCTTGTAGTAGTTTTTGACCATTTCTCCACAGGACGTCGAAATGCATTTTGCCCTGATATACCACTCTTGGCTACTGCGGTTTTTTCTAGCGGTTTTTTTTATGATCTTTATTCAATTTTTTGTTGTCTATGTCACTCTCGGGTACTGTTCATTTCCTAGTTTTTTCTTTCTTTTTCATATTTCGCTGGCAATTTTACGTTTTCTGTTTAAAATCACTTTGAATTTTTTCATTCACGTATGACAATTCTTTAGAATGGGCTTCTATTTCTGATTGCTTAAAACATGTCCACTTTTATTACCATTTTCATATTTATAATGAAGTTTTAACCATTAGTATACTACATTCGAATCTTAATCGTTATTTTGGTAAGAATCTTATGCTAACTAAGACTAACATCTGCATATTATTATTTTAACAAATGCTCTCCTTAAAACATTACGAAAACCTTTGCATCTATATTGAAATTAAGAAGTTATCTTAATATTAAGCTATCTCTTACGTTATCTTCTACTTTAAATTAAAATTTTAAAATTGTGTATTCAGATATTTGGAATTACTGAAATTGATAATTGATTGTTGTGGTGAATATAAACATAATGAAATACATTTATCACTATACAATTTCTTAAAGACTTTACGAACTCAAATTTAAAAGGAGAATATCATATCGGATTGTATGCATGTAAGAATCATAATAAAATGAACGAAGCGAAGAAATTATAGTAACAATATTCGACAATAAATTCAGCTGATCGTAATTAAAGAACATGTTGAGGAACATTTTATGGAAAGTTTACGAAAATTCGTTTTAAAATGTATAGAAACATTGGAATGCTATCTACAAATAGTCTTTACCGAAAAAAAAAGACACGCATATCACATATTTAGCATAATAAAACGATTTTTAAAAGAAATGAATTATACAATATTCTTAAACATTCATATTTCAATGCTTTTAAAAATGACATGTATAATTAACTAATATTTTCAACAATAGAAAAAAGAAATATCGTGAATTGTATATATAAAACCTTATGAATATGCATTATAATCTCTTCCAGATGCTCTACATTTTTACGGAATCTTTTTAATGATTTGCTTTACAACTCTGTAAATAATATAAATAATTAATGCAAATTTGGTACGAGTGAAAAATTTTAAAAAGTTAAAAACAACATAAAAAATACAAATAGTGGCATATAAAAAGTTCAGGTGTTCAAATACTAAAATCTTTATATAAAATTATAAAAAATTTATTTATCTATTCAAATTTTTTTAAAAGAAAATTAATCTTTGCATTTTGGACAGAAATCTGCCCATAAAATGTCTGTTGTCTAGAAATTTCGAGATATTTTTGTATTAACTACTAAAAAAAGTGTTCTCGATCACAGCGAACACAATACGATAAATGATAAGGTTACATTTTTTTTTATTTTCTCAACTTCCTTGCATAGCAACCGACGAATACTAAGTATTTCTATCTTCTCTATCAGACAGTTAGTTTATGGTTATTAAATTACTCCTCTTAAGTGCTTTGCCTTATTTTAAGACTGCACGAAAAATAGCGTCCTAGCCCCCTAATTTTTTTGAAATTTATTGTACACTTCCATTTTGTTGGTCACGAATCAAAATATGAAGAAATATAGATATGTTTATTCAGAGAAAATACGTTTTTGTGTCTGATTTTGTAAATTAATTAATAGATAGAACTAGAGCCGCAATGGTTCAGAGGATAGAGCGTTCGCCTTTTAATGAGGTGAACCTTGATCAAATCCCAGCGATGTCTGGTCAATACGAATCCGCATCTGCCTTGCACCGACCATAGTGCTGACATGAAATATCCTCATTGGTAGACGGATCATGGGTTAGAATTCCTTTGCCGTCAGGCTAACCGCGAGAGGTTCCCGTGGTCCTCCTCCCCATGTAACGCAAATGCGGGTTAGTTCCATCAAAAAATCCTCGTCCCGCAGTGGACTGATCGTTAAGACACGGTTCCCAGCAGATCACCGATGTCAAGCATCACTGGCTGCGGTCAGTGTGCGGATGGGTGACCACTTGGATCAATCTGCGTAGGGACCGAGGGTGTGCGGTATTGGTCAACTATTCTATTTAGGAAGGAAATTTCTTTTCTCTTTTCTTATCTGTTTCAATAAGTTCTAAAAGTAAATAAACAAATTATAATATTATTTACAATTGTAAGGTGTCAATTTAAAATTTTAAAAGAGTTGAAGTAAGTTTGCTATACCAAAATATTTCTTAAAAACAGTTCTTATTACAAAACTCACGTATTGAAAGAAAAAAAATTGAAAGTGTGTGTGTGGTTTGCATAGAAAATACGTTTTTCGGACCCTTCGTTTTTAAAAAGAATTTGTCCTTTTTTGTAATCAAATATGTATGTTAAAACAATATGTAACATGTTAAACATGTAATGTGCTAGGTAAAAAAAAATGCAAATATGTTAAGGGTGTTCTTAAGGTCCTTTATGTCAACTATGTTATTGAATCAAATATACGTTATGTACTTTTTTAGTCAAATATCTTAATATATTTAATAAATAATCAAATATGCTATACAATAGACATTTTGTTGAACCTTTGAGACCCAAAATGTCATGAAATGTATCAGAACAAAATTTAGCGAGACTGACAAAAGCAAGAAAAATTTTAAAATAATGAATTATGCACCACAATGTTAGTTTTATTTTGATTGAGTTTAGAACAGAAGGAGGCTGGCTTTTGTTTGAAAAGGTTCAAATTGGATGTAGAGGTTTTTTTTGCACCATCCTCCCTCATTTTCAATTGCATTAAATTAATTCTCAACTCTTTAATTAATTCGTTGATGATTCTACTGGTTTATACCTGACAACTGGTCTCTGATAACGTGGGTATCAGACACTCAAATAAAAACGGAGAAAGTAGTTAGGAAATATGTCGTTTCTGTTGAAAGAACGTAGAAGATATTTATTGGTATAGGCGAAATATTGAAATTTAAATGTACAAGGAATGAAGAAGAAATTAGGTTACTCATAAAAAAGAATAAAAAGAGAACGACGGCAGTTAGATGTAGAAATGGAGCTTAAGAATTTAGAACCGAAAAAATGAATATGCCTGCAACGGAATTAGTAATAAGTACGCCAAAGTTTGAGTTTGAAAGCACTCGAAGAACGTTTGGAAAACCTATGAGCGATATTTGAAAGCGTGATTTTGGAGGTATACTTCTGAGTCATGGGAGACCAAAATCTTAATTCAGTGAAAGGATAAGATTGTATGTTTTTTCATTCGTCATTAGGATTTTTTGTTGCAGGCAATTAATCAAAATAATGTATTTTAGAAATATGATGAGTAGATAACAGTTAATTATAGTTCAGTTAATTTATAGTTCATAGTCAATTTATAGTTCATTTCAGTTAATTTATAGTCTCTACATCTTGGTTTTTAGGCTGTAAATAATATAAACATGAATTTTAATTATTTGGTTATGTTTGGCCTAAAGTTGAGAAAACCATATCTAGTAACTATTTATATTTAAGGCCAAGCGATATCTAATGAGATAATCTAATCTAATGATATCTAATAATCTAATGAGATAATCCAATCTAATGATATCAGGGCTGGGATAGCCTGGTTGGTAAGGCACTAGGCCCATATCCAAGAGAGCGTGGGTTAGATCCCCGTCGGCCGAAGACTTCCTGTGTAGTAAATGGTGACTGATGCACGTTAAATCTGTGGAGTCACAAAATCCTCCATGTTCCCATAACAAATCATACCTCTGGGGGTATTGATCCATCAGTTTCCTTGTCTTCTGGATTTAGTTCAAAATTACAAGGCTACGGAGGGGAACGTTAGTAGTCGTAAGCGCAAAATTGGTTCGACTGTTCAACGGCGGTTATAAAATAAAATAAAATCTAATGATATCTAATAATGTAATGAGTTATCTAATAGTATATATCTAAATGAGATGTTTAATTTATTTCGTTCTATCGGGGGAAAATTTTGCTGTGCAAAGGAAATTATCTGGAACTTGCCGGAGGTCTGTATAAGCAGAATCGCTAATTTGTTTAAAAATTTTATTTGGTGTAATTGGAAAAAGAGACAAATAAAGAAAGATATTAATTTATTAAACCACACTAATTTCACTCAAAAAACATGTTAAAATCTCTTCAAAAATTTTTTGTATCAAAATAAATTTTACATGCTATTTCTTTGATATTGCGTTACCCATTATTTAATTATTATTCCTGCTTTTGTCATATATATATAAATAAATATATATAGATTAACAATAACTTTGAATCGGAATGTTTAAATTAATTAGAATTAAAGATATAAAAACGCTGTCTGACAGCTATTTAAAGAAAAGAAAAAACGAAAGTTAGAAAGTTGAGTCATTGCTTTTTCATTCATGTGTCTTTCAGAGCATAAATTAAGAAGTTTTAGAACTTAATAAATATGTATAAAAACTATTTCTAATTAATAGTATCTATGTATAGTAAAAAATATTACTTCAGATTATTATTTATTCATTTTTTTAAAAAATTTTCCCTGAAAAAACTTTGTCGAAAAATAATTTTACAAGTTTTATAAATAATTTGCCAAATTTTATTCGGCCGAAAATTTGGCGAAATATTTGACCAATCCACAAAAAGGCAGAGAACCGAATAATGCCTGAATATTCGTTACATCCCTGAAAAAACCATATCTTCAATTTATTTTCAATTACACATTTACTTTACCCATATTTATCCCATTTTGTATTATGATATTATGTATTGTAGATAAGAGTAATAAAATTTTTTCATTTAAAAAAATTCTTTTTGCAGAAATTTGCATCCTTGGAGGAGAGCTCTAAGTTTAACAAGATCTGTTGAGGTAAAGTCTTTTGATTTGTATTAGTTTTATAATTAAATTTAATGAGTGTAAAAGCCCTTTTTTTTTGTATTTGGAATACTATTTCTAATATTGGTCTCAACTCTCCCTACTTTAAACGGAGGCCCCTTATTTTCTGTGATCACTCCAAAGTTTCTTAAAACTTACGTCCTTTACCTAACAGCAATTTTTTATAAAAAAGGGACTATTTATTCATTTTGGTAATTTTTTTTTTAATTTACAGAATATCATTACCTTTGGTCATATTAAAACTATTTGTCCTTTTTATATTTTAAGATTTAAGCTTTTCTTCCCCTAATTTTTAAATTTGTTTTAGGTTACGATAGTACTAGTTTTTTCTTAATCTAATATTTCTTAATGTTAATTTAATTCTCCCTTTTACTGTTTAATTTTTTATGTATAAATTTCTTTTCTAAATTGCAGAATTTGATTTATATTATTTAGTGAATGTCCCGTATACCTTCATTTTTGTATGTTATGCTTTAACAACATTGTTTGATATGTTAACGTTTTTTTTTTTTTTGCATGTTTAAGTTTCTTCTTACATTACTTAAATATAAACTTTAAATAAGTACATTTCCCATGAGTTTATAATAGTATTAGTTTCTCTCAGGGTTTGTTGATTTAAATCATGATTTAAATAAAATTACTTTTTTTTAAAAATCATTGATTTAAATCAACTAATTTTTCTTGATATATATTGATTATAAAAGTTAATAAACAGTGTTTTAAATTATTGACACTTTTATTATTTTCTTTTCTTAGTTTCAAAATTTATTTTAAATAAATTTTTGCATTAATTAATTTTAGTTAACGGAATTACTTCCTTTCTTGGTGTGTGTTAAATTCCAACACATTTGAAATTACATTTTTAAAAATCTTTTGATTCTTGAGATTGAAAGTACAGATTAAAGTAAACATTTAATGCTGTCTTAATATAGACTTGCACAGCTGTAGAAAGTAATTATTAAACATGAATTTTTTCAAAAAATAATGTAAATATTGTTAATTGAAATTCTACCCTTTGAAAGAAAAAGCGTGGAATTAAAATCTACATTGTATTTTATTGGTGGAAAGTGTATATTTCTGAAGCTTGAGGTTACATAAAAAAGAAAATACCTAATTTGCCAAAAATAGAAAGAAAAAAAAGGCCAATGAATTCAGATATTTATTTCCTGATATAGTGTCATTCTTCCCTTTCAAACTCTTTCAAAGTCTATTCGAAGCTGTAGGGTTATTAACTGGTATTTTTTCCCCCCATAATATGCTTACAGTACCTTTGACTTCAGATTCTCTATAAAGAAAGTTTGTGAAAAAAAATTCCTATGAGTACATAGATTTTTAAAAAGAAAATATTTTTAGCTTAACTTATCTATTTTGATATAGAATTAAAAGTGAATATTTTAATATAAAAATATATAGATTAAATATTTATTTTTTGATGAATGACTACATTTATAAACACAATCTGTTACATTTATTTTGTCATTTTAAAAATCAAGCGGGAAAAAAAGAAATTTTAAATTAAAATTATGGTTTGCTAATTGAAACTTTGTTTTAATAGTTAAAGTAAGTGGTCTGTCCAAGTGAAATTTACAGGTACCTACACAAATTTAACTTTAGGAAATACGGTAGAATAATTTCACAAAATACTTTATTCTTAAAATTTTATTTTTGTGTCTCGTAAGAAACGATAAATCCAAATTTTAAACATATTTGTGTTGATTTTTTAATATAATTTTTAATTTTCAAAAATTATGTCTAAATTTTCACAAAATAGTTATCTTTTAGAAAAACCTAGACAGACCCATAAAGTATTCTTTAAATTCTCTATTTGAACTATTCTTTAAATTTCAATCATGCATTTGTTT
>NC_092209.1:93785613-93813677 GCF_043381705.1 Parasteatoda tepidariorum
GTGACACTCGAAAGACGTTTGTGTATTATTGTAAATGGGCAGGAAAAATTGACTGACGCTGAGTGTTTTGTTAATCATGTTTTTCTGCTTTAATTCTAAGGCTAAATTTGATCTAATTTCAATTATATTAGATCCCTTAACTTCTTCGAAGTCAAAAAAAATTTATAAATTCGAAATGTATTATTGTAAATGGGCAGGGAAAATTGTCTGATGCTAAGTGTTTTGTTAATCATGTTTTTCTGCTTTAATTATAAGGCTAAATTTGATCTCATTTCATTTATATTAGATCCCTTAACTTCTTCGAAGTAAAAGAAAAATTTATAAATTCAAAATGTAGTATTCAAAGAAAATATATCTACTTCTACAAACATCGAGTGTACATTCTTATTGATATTAAAGGATATTTTTTTGTAAATAATTGAGCAATATATTATTCATAAAATTTATTGATAAAATATTATGTAAATAAAAATTAACTTATATCAATTTTTAAAAAAAACTACTATAAATTTAAGAATTGTTTAAGTTTACTTAATGTGTAACACATTAAGAGTGATACATAACTGAGTTATGCTATTTAAAATGTGTTCATTGAAATTATTAAAAATGTGAGCGATTTTGTTTCCATTATTTGCCCGGAATGAATATTCTGTGTTGTGCAGAATAGGCTAAATACCAAATATTTGTATGTTGCATCTCTAATTTAGTAGCAGCAATAGCTGTTTATTCTTGAAAATTAAATATTTTTAACTATAATTTTACAGTGTTGAGCATAATCTTGTGTCCATTTACAATTTAAAAGCTCCTTGAAAAGGTTTTTTTTGCAATAACGGGACCCTATTTGCACAAATTCACAAAACAGGACCGTGGTTGAAAGAATGTGACTTAACGCTTATTTTATATTTACAAATCACGAGTAATTTTTTCACAATTTTACAAATACAGAACCTTTCACAAAATGTCTTGACAGACCCTGATTCTGGTATAATATTTTAAATTATAATTTTTATCTAAAAAAATGAAGATTGTTTATTTAAATAACTACATTGTTTCTCAATTCCATCATACTTTCACTGCTAGGTTTAAATTAACCAGCTTATAAATGTTTGCAAAATGTAATTTCTTTGTAATAAGCCTAAATGGAATGAATGGAATTTTTTTTCCTTCTAGGCTGCTGTTGAACAAGGAATGGTTGGAATGGTCAATGTTCCAGTTTATGGCTATCCTCAAACAGTAATACCTACTATGATACCTTCAGGGTAACCAATACAGTTACATCTCTAAGTGATTTTAGGTAAAACTTTAAAAAGTTATTCCAAATTGGTTTTGCAGAAATTGTTTTATTTAACAAAAAAATTGACAAAAAAGCCCATTTATTAATTTTAGAATGCCGCTACTGGAAAGGCTGTTCTTTAGATTAGAACTATGTGCAAACAAATTGTTTAAAACTTTCTAGATTTTTTTCCCCTAAAAGTTTTAAATAATAAAAAAAAGTCATTTAAAAAAATGTTTTTTTTTTCTATTTAAAATTATTAAACGTTGCTGTTTTTAGCATTTTGAATAAATAACTCTTAATTTTTATTGTCATTTTATTTGCATGTAGCATTTTACTTGATTTATAAAATTAGAGCTGATTTCATTTGTATATTATACCACATTATCCTTTTTTTATTGTTATCCCTGTTATTTTATTTGTTTTTTTTTTAATTGTAATTCCTGCTATTATTGTCCTTTTTTATTGATTTGTACTTCATTTACATTTTAGTTTTTTATCATATTTACTTGTTTAATTTCCAGAACTCGATTTACTTTGAATTTAAATAATATTTTACTTGTTGTATTCTACATATTAACAATTCTTTATTTTTTCTTTCATTTCATTAATTTATGTATTAAAATTAGTTTACTGTTAAAACATTTAATATTAGTTTCCATTAATATTAATTTCTATTAATATTAGTTTTCATTAATATTAGTTAGTCTTTATTTACTGTTTAGTTTCTATAAAATTTTGTTTTTTGAATTACAAGATTATATATTCTGATTTTGTTCTTTTGTTTATTTTTTGGCACATATTTCCTATTAGATTTTAAAATAGTTATTACTTATTAATAATAATTTTTCTCTATGTTTTTTTCTTCAACTTTTTAAATTTCATTTTATTTTGACAAATAACTAACATAGTCTTCTATTTGTGCTTTATGTATTTAAAAGTTTCCTTACCATTATTTTTCAGTGTCAAATTAAGACTACCCTTTCCCTCGTGTTTTGAGTATTAAAAATCCAAATCTGTCATATTTTTACTTAGAGAATTACATAACTTTAAATAAGGTAATTAATTGTCTATCTATTTCAAAGCATAAAACAAAAGTTATTTAGGGTGATATCTCTTTTTTCCAGCTTACTGTAAGCAGTTTATTCCATTTATTGTTATCCTATTTTTGCTTAAGTTTCAGAATTTGCTAATTAAATTTTTTGAAAAATAATTTTTAATCTAATTTTTAAATTATGTTTACTTTAGAATTACACAGATATTCCGAATTTTAAAGAGCTTTATTTAAAGTAATTTAATGGCAGAATTGAGTTGCTTTACTTTCAGAATTTGGTTTCCTTTTACTTTATAAGTAAAAAGTTTTCTACACTTATGTTTTCAAAAAAAAAACAAGTGCATAAATTTTTATAAGGTTTAATTGAATATTATTACAATTAATATTTGTCACCCATATTAGTTCTGTCAAAATGTTACTACTCTTGTAATGTTTTACTGAGAATTACTTTAATTTTAGTCAGAATACATAGTTAACATTTTTAGTTAATCTTGTTCAATTGCAAAATTAAATTGTTTAACTTGTAGATTTTAACATGTTGTATGTTTATGTTGATTTGTATGCTATTGTTTAATTCAAAAAATTTAATTTTTTATTTTGAATTGTAAATAATATTTTGACCTAGAGTATTTTGTGCGCAAGTACTTTGTCTTCAAATACTTTTTAATTACTAACAACTTTTTTATTTTAAGATTAAAGTTTTCCTTAAACTAGTTCTTAGATTTTCATTGTATTAAGTTTCGTATTATTGCAATTAGTTTTAGTAAAATATTAGTATAATTAATTTTTTTATTTATTTCTTATTTAAATTTCTTATTTATTATATCTTATATCTTAAAAAATTTCTTATTTATTTTATTTCATTTATTTATTTTATATTGTTTATTTAGCATATTTATCTCATTTAGTGTATTTATTTCAGTTATTTATTTCTATTTATTTATAGATCTATTAGTTTTCCTTAAAAGTTAGAATATGATTTACTTTATATATTTATNTCATAAACCCATTTTTGAGATCGTATTTTAAATTTCGTGAAAATCTCAACTGTAAAAATTCCAACTATGACTCAAGTCAGGCTTAATTTTAGAATAATTTTTTTACTATAGCAAAATATATCTTTTCCCTCTTTAACGCAGAAAAAAAAGTTTTACCATATCGATCAGAATTTTCGCAGAAAAGTTAGTAAGTTGACTCTAGTGTAGAATATCCGCCTCCCTTTTAAATGTTTACAAATTTATTTTTTCAATTGGTCACTGCGATGTGAATCACATTACTAAATTTAACCCTCGTTAAATTAACTCAAGTATAAAAATTTAGTTTTAAATCAGTGAACAAAAATATCAAATTATAAGATAGCAATTACACAGTAATTGCTTGGAAATTATGTTCAAATTTTTGTTTTACAAAATATTAAACACGATTTATATATATATATATATATATATTTCGTTTTAGTTTTGTGAACATTTAAATGAATTTTTTAATTAATTTTAGTTTAATTTTAATATTTTATGTTAATTTTTCTTAGTTTATTGTTTCTCAGGTATCATACATACCTAATTTGATTTTTTTTGTTGAATTGAAAAAAGAAAACTTTTATTTTATAACTTTAAAATTCTTATCCTACAAATTGTTTTTGTTTAGTTTCAATTTAGTATTTGTTTGCATCAATATTGAGAAAAATTCTGCATATATTCTTGCAATCCAGAATGGTTTTAATGGCAATGGAAAAATAATATCATCCATAAAAAAAAAGTCATTAGCTTTGATTTTGGCTAATACAAAATAGCCCAAAGTTTAAAACATAAATTGGTCATTTCAACATTAATTAATATTAAATTAAAATAGAACAATGTTAAATATAATTTCAAAAGGGTGTGTTTTGGAGCAAATGTTTAATCTTGAACATTTTTATCAATTATATGAATAATTTAAAACTTCTTTAGTTTCTCATTCTTATATCATGATCTTAATTAGTTTTAGAGGTCATCTATTTATATAATAATTTTTTGATTTACCGAACATTTTTCACTAAAAATTGCATTTACTGAAGGACTCTTATCTAAAAGAAATATTATTTTTCAAACTTATAACATTCATATAAATTACGCTGTTTTATTTATTTTTCTTTTATAGCTTCGCTGTTCTTATTTTTTTTCTGTATTTTCACATTGATTATTTTATTAAACTGGATACTTTTATTGATGTATTATAGCAATTTAGAAAAGAAGAAGTTTTAGGTCAACCTTTTTTCGAACACTTTTTCTGTTTCCAAACATAACTTCAAATTTATAAGTCTTCATAAAGAATTTATTCTACATCTATGCATCATAATAAAATAACATTTGGGCAGTAACAGAAGGAAAAATATTAATCCCCCCTTTATTTAACCCATCCTCCTTTTTCACTATCTCTGAGAGACCATTAATAGCTACCCTGTAAGGTAGGTGTTTAACAGTTTACTAAGTAGAACTTTTTTTTTTATGTCCAGACGTCAATAAAGCAACAACCTCGATTTTGCTTCAGTGATAAGAAACAAAGGTCTCTGTAATCAATCTATAGTTTCAAAAAATTATAAATTTTAAAAAATTTAGTTTTAAATTGATATAGATGGAATTGTTTAATTCGATAGAAAAATATTATTTAAAAAATATTGACTCATTTTAGAGCAAAAAAATTTTAGATTGCTAAATGATTTATAATTTATTTTTATTTATTCAGAAATGGAATGAATTGAAATTTTAGAAATATTTTAGAGAATTTTAAGCAATATTTTAACTATTTTCGGTGCATAGTTTAATTTATGGTAAATAAATTTACAATATGAAAACAAAGAAACCGTCTTCCTCCTTACTACTAAAAAAAGGAATGCCTTTGTTATCATTCTATAATTATAAAAAGAAATGTGTTATAAAGAGGTAATAATAATGTACTTTTTATTACAGTGTCTACAACAAGGGAACTCAGACCTGTGGGACTGCTTTTGTGATGCGTTGCTTACAGCTATAGAGTCATTCAATTAAGTAACATATTTTAAGGGGAAAATCGAGTTTAAAATAAATTGAGCAATAACCACTAACTATTACTATCCCCTTTTCCTTTGTGAAAGCTAATTAGAATTCTATCCTTAAACTTCAACTATAATGGAATGTGACACTCGACGAAGTTTCATCATCAGTTCATAAAAAATAACAACGCTCCAGATGCTTTCTTTTGTCAAAAGTAATGCAGAGTGGAGAGAAAGATCTTACAGGTCTCATAGTTCTTCAACCTCATTTCCAGGGATTTCACAATGATCTGGGATCTACTATAAGTCGACTAGATGAAGACAAAATAGACTATATAAAGACAATTTTTCCGTATTAGTTTAAGAACCGAACTGAAAATCTGTTAAAGTGATGCATCTTAAGAAAATTAATTTTTTCCTGTACTGAGTATCTGGGTTCTAATTCGTCACTTATTTCGAAAGTACTTTCGAGACAGTAGTATATTGATTGTGCACTATGTTGATTGTGAAATTCATTATAATATATATATATTAATGCTGAAATTAATATTCATATACCGGTATATATATATATATACAGGTGGATGTAATTAAAATACTATTTTGTGTTGGTGTCATCATTTACCCCCAAAATATAAATTTAAAATCAAATCAAGTCCTCGCAGGTACATTTTAAATTTAAAGAAAGTCAATTTATTTTTATAAAACCTTATGTTCAGCACAGCATTTTGTACCTTTACCAGCACAGGTACAAAATGCTGTGCTGAACATAAGGTGATAAACTGTTATAACGTGTTGTCTTAGCATTACTACAAATTCGTATAATTAACATGGAAAAAGTTTTTTTAAATTTACCCATACAGTTTTAAAAAGAACATGATCACTTTTAATTTGCTTTATATGATCGATAATATCGATTATAGTAAGTTAATTACAAAAGTATTTAAAAATACCTTTTTTTCTTCGGGGAAGAGGGGTCAGGAATCCAGAAATAAAATACTATATGATAAGGGTAAAAAAAGGACATTTTTTAGGAGTGTCAAATCTACAATGTAGTATTTTGATCAATTCCGATAGTTATCGTTATGAACTACTAAAGTCTTAATCTCGATATTTTTAATACAACAAAATTATATTGCAACACATTCGAAATATATTAATCACTTTTAAAGCTCTTTGATACCATAGATTGATACATAGTTAATCTAAGTTACTTTTCGATAGTGTTTTCATAGGTTCTTAAAATTCCGATCTTTTAAATTCGATATATGAATGGGGTGCTTTTGATGTGCTTTAGTGTCAATTTTATCGTAAAGTAAAGTTATTTTTTCTATCATGTTTGCATTACAACATGATTGTGAAAAATTCCATGTTTTTAATGTGCGGCTTTTTGCAAATCAAAGTAGCTCATATTTTTATTTTTTTATCGTTCTTTTAACATATTGCTAGGCTTTTTCGCAGAGTATCAAAAAACCTGATATTTTCAATTCGGCATAATAACGACTCCCAATTTTCGAAACAGGCAATCCATGTAATCTTATTTTCTAAAAAAAACTATAATTACTACTCCTACTATTTTGATATATCTAATTTACTAATCTGATATAACTATCTAAGCAAGCGAGATATTGTTTCGTTTGTATTTTTTTCGCTTAATAGAATGATACAGTTCACGAGTCAATCGAACAAATTGCTCAAAAGTTGCCAACATTATAATGCAAATACTAATTTTGATGTACTATGACTGTTGTACACTTTTTAGAATGAACGATTTGATAGATCGTTTTCTTCATAATAAGTGCAATTCTATAATAAATTTTGCAGTAAAGAAAATCACTCTTCAAATTTTGAATCATCTTACTCGTGTATGTTCTCATTCACTTAAACGAGAAAAAAACAAACAAAAGGAAACAGTATTTTACCTGTATGCACAGCAATGTAAACTGTGTAATAAGTGCAATCATAAATTTGAAATTCTTAACTTTTAGTTTCGGGATTGGTTTTGAATACCGCTATATATAAAATCTATAACAACTCCAGTGAAGGAACGTAATTTTTTCCTCTTTTTTTTTTTGCGTTATTTTCTAGACAAACATTTAACAAATGTTTGAATGAATTTCCGTATTAGGTCTTCGGTAATTCTATGTAGTTACTTTATGAATCAATAGATGGCGAATTTAAAGTTCTTATGAAAATTTCCAGCTAACATAATTTTTTTTTACCTGCCGTAATTTAATATTTAACATCAGTAGATTCTGATTATTAAAATACAATTAGTAATGGTGCTAAATATTAATGATTTGCATTAAATAAATAAAGTAACAAATAATAACAATATACAGTAACAAATAACATTTTAATTCTATATTTATTACATGGTTTTTACTCATTGATTTTAACTAAATTGATATTGTGTTATAATTATTTCAATCACGAGGACACGAAAAAGAAAGTTGGGTATTCACAAAATAACCAATGATTTTTCCTAACGGAGTACCTATACAGTCGGTGAATAGCTGAGACTTGAAATACAGCACTAGAGCTGGGAAGAAGTTTTGTGTGAACAAGCGTAACAAATTGAGAACATCTTGGAACAATCTCAGAAACATCTTGGGGGGGAAATCTAAATCCCCCCCTAAACTTTTTTTCAGTGAAAAATACTTAATAGATAGATAAGATTGAAGCTTTTAAATTGTCCTTCTTTGTGGTAACTTCTGTTACAGAAAATTAGGAAGACGTTCCTTGACTAACATATTTTTTAAAACCAATTACGTGGTTAGGCGCTACATCAATTTTTCTCATTTTCCGCGTACACTTGTTAATTGAACATTTAAAACTTAAACAGGTTTTAGAGTGCGACTCGATCTTGACTATAGCGTGTGTTTTGTTTTATTTCATGTTCGAGGAGACTTAGCTTAATTTTAAAAGTATAAGACTTTTTTTTTTAAGATTTAATAATTCAAATAGGCCACAAAAAGAAACAAGAATCGCCCAGATATTCTTTTAAGACTAACGTAAAAAGTAACAATTTAGTTTTAACTTGGTGTTTCCCCAGTTCATTTATAGATTATTGAAAATGCTGTAACAACGTGATGGGATATTTATTTATCCTGAGTTGAGTCACTTTAATTAATTGATTTTATATAGAGTATTTCAAATGAAAATTACGTCAATGGAAAAATTTTATTAGATTCAAAGTTAATATGAAAAAAGTAGGCCTATTTTATAATGTAATATGAGTTTAATTTATTTAAGACCAAATGAATAATTTGTTTATAAAAGGGAGTCGGGTGTTCTAATCCAGTTAACGTTCAAATGGCCAAATTTGATATGCAGGGCGCGAAATAATAAGTGAACGTTCAGAATAACTTTTAATCTAATCTAATGATCGGATTTTCGCACCTTTGAAGTTTAAAGACTTAACCTAATATATAAATCGTTCAAATTAATGTTAACAATGTTTTAAGTTACGATATAAGACTCAAAAAAGTACTTTCTCGGAAAAACATATATTTTAAAAATTTTTTTCCGATAGTTTTAGTATTCTCTCCCTTGAAATGAGGGGAGGGTGGTCGAAATCTGGAAAATATGGTTCCAACTATTTATACAGGAGAGCGATTAAAAGTTTGGACCTATCCATGTCAATTTTACTTTTTTCGTATTTCGTCACATCTGTGGAAAGCAAATCAATAAGTTTTTGCACACAATTTTTAAATTCCCTTATCCAAATATAATTTTATGTAAAATAATAATCATTATAATAGAGGAGTTTTAAAATTTGCTAACTCATAAACTATTCGATCTATTTCGTTCAAATTTTGTGATTTAAAATTAAATATTTTAAAATGGCGTAAAAATGTGTTTAACGAATTTTATTATTGTGTACAAAACTCTTTTGATTCTCGTGATTCAGCGAAAGGCGCAAAAGGAGAAATTAACTTTAAAAGTTTCGACTGCCTAAACTATTGCGACCATATTTTCCAGATAGTGGCCAGCTGACATCCATATTTTAAGTGTCAGAATTCCAAATCTGTGGAAATGAGATATATTTTTACAAAGAAAGTAAGTTTTCGTGTCAGATTCCGTAATTTATTATATCATTACAACAGCGCCTGCATTAATTAATTGGCCCATTTAAGATTGAGTCCTATTGTGTGAAGATCCGATTATTTAATGAAAATTTGATGGGGGGAAGGGTGTTCACTTTTTTATTTTGTGCACACCCTTTTTCAGAAAATATTGCATAAATTTAAGAAATCTTTTTTTTTTCTTCCTTCATGTAATAGGGTATGATTTTATAAGTTTTAAAAAGAGTTCGAATTCTACATTACTTTTAAAGTTAAAATATGCATCTAAACAATATTTTGAGTATAATTAAAACTAGTTAATATAATCTGAAAAAAGATTGCAAAAAGTCAGCTACTTTAACAAGCTGATAATTTGTCCATATTTTAATAACTACATGTTAACAACTTTTCAAATTACTTTAACAGCAATGCTTTCTGAAGTACTTTGCTTCGTTTAAATAAAAAACATAGGAAACAGATTAATACTGATTGTAATACTGAATAGTCGAGTTCACTGTTAAATTAATAACCAGTTTTAGTTAAATATATAAAATTAACGCATTAAAACATTTTTAATCCTCTTTGAAATCATAATTGAAAAAAATATAACTTCTCAAAATAATATTAGACTATTTATGCATATCAAAGATATTGAAGACTACTAAAAATATAAAAATACTAGTTAATTAAGTTATTCGGCCTGTATCAGTGCAATTGGTTGGTTACAGTTGCTCTTTAAATTTAACTGACTTAAAATCTTCTATTAGAGTGCGAAGAAGCAACTTTTCTAGTTAAAAACAACTAAATTTCCTGTCGTTTGTATATGGTCTGTCACTTATTACAATCATTTTAAAATATTTGCGTTTAAACCTTCACCGCGCTGTGACAAGACAGACAGTAAAAATAAATAAAACTGATAGATAACTTCTTAGACTATCTGTAAATTTACAGTAAAATTCATGTTCAATACGAAAGGATATCGCGCGTTATAAAATAATCACTTATATACAAAACTCACTTTTTCACAAACAAGAAATTAAAGTGAAGTAACATATAACGGTTTAATTATAAATTAAATTTATTATTAATTCAGAAATTGTTTTACATTAAACATAATTAATGTATAGAATATTTTTGATTGATTGTTACAAATAAAATAATAATGTAAAATAAAATTTTAAACACTACGTTTTTCAAAGGAGTGGAAATAAACCGATTTTGTCACAAGAAGCGAAATAATTTCGTTAATAATAATAATAAATACCGTAATAATGAGAAATCTTTTATAAATTCATGGAGAACTGTCACAGGTTTCTCAACATTCTTAAAGGTTAAAAAGAAAGAGTTGTTTGTTATTTTTATTTATTATTAATTTTGTTTATATACTAAATTAAGCATTTGTACGTTTGGTTAAGTTCGATAATTTTTTTTACGTGAATATTAACTTGACACCCACAGTGAAAATATTTTTAGCAAAAATTTAAAAAGCATATTTGAAAATATCACATAACACCCAGAAAGTTTGAATTAAAAATTAGAGTATATTTAACAGAATTAAAATGAAAAATAATATAGCTTGTGGGACAGGAAAGTTTTTTAAAAATTAAATACCAGGAATGTTGAAATTATTTTAATTTTGCTCTAAAATCGAAGAGCATGTTATTAGCTTTGAAAAACTTTCAAAGAGTTTATTGAAAAATAAAATTTTTGATTTCTACCAGACTCTCTGCAAAAAGGGGTGAATTCGGCAGTTATATAAATTTATTTATTTTTGTAAACTTACTTCAGTTTTATTTAAGAAAAATATTTTTTTAAATTTATATTGATCTTCTTACTTACATTTAAGGAGCACCCAAAAATGTAAGTGCTTAGGGCCTCTGAGGTTCTTAATCCGGACCTGCTAATTAGTTAATCCTATTAAACATACGATGAATTCAAAATGACTTGTACATGTTAGATACACGAAATTTTTTTTATTAATTGAAGTTTATTTGCTATGTTTCGTCGAGTCAGATTAATAATAGATATTAGAACAATTGTAAAAGCTTGCTTATCAATTCACGTTTAATTAGTTGTTTTTTAAAACAGTATGTTTTATAAATTGTAGTGGCGTCATCTGTCAATCTGTAAAGTAACTACATAGCTGCGATGCTAGGTAATATATTAGACTGATCACTATCAAAAACCCTCCAACGTGTGTCGACTTGCTTTCAACGAATGTCTGAAGAAACTGATAACGACATCTTGTATTTTTTTCTCGCTCTCAGATATTCCAAAAAATATATTTTCAAAACTCGGAAACGGTTTTATAATTTTATTTAACATTAACTTTATATAATTATGTCATGATTTCCTTATTCTAAGAATCAAATTTAAACAAAGAATAACTAAAATATGCAAATTTATAAAATTTTACTATGCTGTTAGAAAAATAATTAATTTAAAGTAGTTATTTCTTTAATTACACTACTCATTTACAATTGATAATTGAAGTATTAAAATTTTACTGTGCAGTCATGTAATAGTCATCCATTTAAAATAATTATTCATTTAAAAAAAAAAAAATTCCCTAAAGACCAAAGGTTATTAAGTTTTTTTTAAAACTGATTTGCTGATTTATAAAACTCTGCATGTGAGAGTGAAAGTAGAACTTCGAGCTCAGCAGGATTTTTTTCTATTTTTTTAAATTTTTCATCCGATTACATTTAAAATGTTTTTTTTTTGTTTCAATTACTTTAAATAACAGATAATTATTGTTATATTTAAAAATATTATGTTACTTATTATTATAATAATGCTGTAAACCAGGTATATCTTAAAAATTGGTATTCAGTATTGACAAAAGTAATTCAGGTATAATTTATAAAAAATTTATACTGTTAGGTTCGTAAACGTGGTTATAATTTATTTTTAATTTCATGGATCATTTTAACCTATAATGTCCTTAATAAAAATAATATAATAGACCGTATAGAATTTGAAATAATTATTCAATAGTTTACATTTTTGCGTTGTGTACAATTTAAATCAAAAATCAAATAACGTATCTAAAATATTCAAATAATTACAACGTGATTCTAATGTTAAATTAATTAGTATATTCATACCTTAAAACTAACATTTAAATTCAGTATTTACTATTTCTCCAACGTGCTCGTGCAGGCCATCCACGTGACTCGAAATCTGTTAGCAAAATTAATCTGCTAAGCTAAACAGCAATTTGGACTGGAATTAATTTTTAGCAATGAGAATTGGCATTATTTAACGAAATATTTAGTTATTTAAAAAAGGATTATAGATAACCTTAGAGAATCATGGCACTAGACTGCACGTGCACGAAATTTAATCCTATCCAAGGAATTAGCACGAGGCATAGTCAGAATTAAAGACAAATATAACTTTTAAAAAACAAAAAATGTATTAAAACATAATTCTTGGTTACAATACATATAAAACATTCTTCTTAACACAATAATTAGAATGTCTTAGGAATTCAAAATTTTGGTGCAACATCTCCAAAACAAAATTTCAACTGTTACAACAATTTAATATATATTATGGAAAATAATTCACATTTAACAACTTATAAAAATTAGGCTGGGTTTAAAAAAAAAAATTATTCGCACGTGGTTTAAGATTATCGGAGTAATTAGATTATTAAGTATCTATTTTAAGTTAATTTAACATTATAACACTTTTCGACATTGTTAAATTAAGACGGGTTTCTAATCAACAAAATAAAATTAATTTCTAATTTAATACGCTAATTTTAAATTAAAAATACTTATCGGTTATCCGGTCCCTGGATCCAGGGCCTAGTAGCCCTTAAAAAGCCAGATAAATCCCATTGCTTTTAGAAACTTATTTAAGTAAATATGTTTGTTGTTGTGTTAATTCATTTTAGTATGGGAATGTGCTTCTTACCTGGCGCTCTTACTACTTTCTTCCATATCATTGACGTTTCCTATATGATTTGTAAAACCACTCTATCCTTAGACTTGGCACAATTTTTTTAAAATTATAATATGGAACAAGAGACATTTCAGTATTTATACATTCATTCTATTTTAATTTTTATAATTTAATTTAAATTAGTTTAATATCAATTAATTATTGCGATGGAAAGACGAAATTTAGAAAAAGGGCGAAATCAGAACATGGACAGAATTGAATCAGAACAGAACACTTTCCACTTTAAAATGAAATTTATCTTATAGATAAGAGTGAAGAGCTCACACTGAAGGTATTTTTATAGCAATTTTAGTAGGGATACGCAACTTTTTTTGACTGATGGCAGTTATAGTAATTTTAAATTAATTAAACAGTGTTTTAGACACAATGCTTTTCATCAGTCAACTTAGTAACATATTTGCATAAAATTAAATTCTTTAGAACAAATTAATTCAAAGCCGGAGAATACCCAAAATCTTATTTTGCAAATTATTTAAAAATTTCTTTTATATCAAAATATAGATTTTTACAAAATATAAAGAGTGGGAAAACGTGATACAAAAGTGCATTTTAAAATGAATTAAATAAAATGCTCTTGAATTATTGTTGTTGTTGTTGTTAATTTACGTCGCACTAGAGCTGCACAATGGGCTATTGACGACGGTCTGGGAAACATCCCGGAGGATGATCCGAAGACATGCCATCACAATTTTGATCCTCTGCGAAGGGGATGGCACCCCTGCTTCGGTAGCCCGACGACCGCTCTTGAATTAAAGTACAAAAATAAAAATAAATATTCCTACTTAAGAAATCGCTTCAGAGTTGGAAAAAATAAACGTTTTTTTTCTCTCTCTCTCTTCTATTTCTAATTTTAGAAGGGGCGAAACACATTAATGGNAGCCCGACGACCGCTCTTGAATTAAAGTAAAAAAATTAAAATAAATATTCCTACTTAAGAAATCGCTTCAGAGTTGGAAAAAATAAACGTTTTTTTTCTCTCTCTCTCTTCTATTTCTAATTTTAGAAGGGGCGAAACACATTAATGGCCCTTTAATTTAGTTTCAAAGGAAAATAAAGTTATTACTTTTCAAAATAAAAAATAATAACCTCAAAATTGAAGAAAATCAGTTTTTATTTTCTGAAATTACCAATTTTACGGGACTTTATTTTAGCGGCGAATGTTCTTCGCCCCCTCATTTAAATTTCAGCGAGTGTACCTGTCCCCTTTGCCCCAACCCCCTATTTTTCAAGCCAGGAAGTTGAGGTTATGGCAGACCAGAGTCGTTTTTAAAGATGGGTCCCGAGTTCCGATGGGGCCACCGAAAAGTCTAAAATCTTATTGCATTAATTGCTCCTATTTTTTTTCAATTCTAATTCATTTATTATTTATAGCATAAGAGGGCCCCCAGATCCCACTTTTTCCTTCTTTTTTAAAAAAGTTTTATTCGGAGCTGGGATCCTCTGAAGACATAGTTTTTCTTTTTTACATTGTAGGACGCTTTTCAAATTCTAATCGAAGAAGTGTTTACAAATATAAAATAGTTGTTACTCTTCCCTTTTCTAGCCAAAAGAGCAATAAAACGCTCTTTCCACAGATGAAAATATCCTAGATCAGGGATGGCGAACCAATGGCACGCGTCACAATATTTTGGGCACTCCACCGATCACAATTGTTGTTACACTATGAAGCATATGTAACAATTAAATTAAAGTTCACAAAAAATAAGCAATTATTAGTAAAAAAATGAATGCTAAAAGAACAATTAATAACTATAAAAAACAAGCTAACAATAAATAACTAGCAAAACGAAAATTAACAGTCCTGCTTAAACTAACATCTTACAACCTAATATAAGTTATTTGTCATCTAATCTGCAACAACAGAAGTCACACTGATGTTACTTGAAAGTTGAATTACGCGTATAACTGAGATATTACAAAATGTTTTTTTTTCAATGTAAATAAAAAGTTTTGAGTTTATAGTATTTAGTATTATTATTTTCTTAATAATCACGAAGTCAAAATTATATGACGGCGCGTCTATGACCTCATTAAGCAATTTTTTAGAGAAAATGGCACGTTGGTGTATTAAGACTCTATTTAAAAAAAAAAAAAAAAACGTTNACTATGAAGCATATGTAACAATTAAATTAAAGTTCACAAAAAATAAGCAATTATTAGTAAAAAAATTAATGCTAAAAAATCAATTAATAACTATAAAAAACAAGCTAACAATAAATAACTAGCAAAACGAAAATTAACAGTCCTGCTTAAACTAACATCTTACAACCTAATATAAGTTATTTGTCATCTAATCTGCAACAACAGAAGTCACACTAATGTTACTTGAAAGTTGAATTACGCGTGTAACTGAGATATTGCAAAATGTTTTTTTTTTCAATGTAAATAAAAGTTTTGAGTTGATAGTATTATTATTTTCTTAATAATCACGAAGTCAAAATTATATGACGGCACGTCTATGACCTCATAGGCAATTTTTTAGAGAAAATGGCACGTTGGTTAATTAAGACTATTTAAACAAAAAAAAAAAACATTTCTTAACATTTTTTAAAATCTCTACTTGACCCCCACTCGTGACTGTCGCACGCTGACTAATGAGGGAGGGCTTTTCGAAAAAAGCTAAAAACATCTGTTTTCTCAGAAAATCTATAATTGCTTGTTTGAGACAATTTATGAGGAGATATCCAAATAAGATATCGTTCTGTCAATATCTGACATTTTGAAATCGAGGACAAAGAAGTGAAAGGGCCGTAAAATGATTTAGGCAATTTAAGGAAGAAAAAGTACTTTTCCCATAGTGTAACATGAGTTGGCTGTTTTTGAGGAGTCAAATAACTGTGGGTGGAAAGGAAATTGTTGAAAGTCAGGGAATGCATTGAAACCAACTTTTATCACTCAAGGATGCTTTTTATTACTCTTTCTAGAGAAGGGTAAAAGAGATGGTCTTTTAGTTTCCTACAAACATGATTAATTTTTAATGCAAGGCGTTTTTTTCTTTTAATTATTTGGAAAGTTAGCAAATGCTGAAAAAAGTCTTTAGAAAAGAAAGTTTTCTATTTGGAAAAACAGTTTTTTTTTTCTTTTTCAAAAATTACCAATTTAGCTTCATTCTATTTTCATAAATGTCTAAATTTCAGCAAGGGCTAAGCACGTTATTCGCCCCCTCAGTTTAAATTAAATTTTGATTTTGAAAATAACTTTAAGGTAGAAAAAGAAATGGTTCTTTTTCCTAAAATTATTAATTTAACTTGACATTATTTTCACTAATGGTTAAATTTCAGAAGGGGCGAAGCACATTAAATTTCAGAGGAAAATAACATTTTTAATTTCAAAAATAGCTTTACAGTAGAAAAAAATGGTGCCTTTTTCTCAAGTTACCAATTTAACTTGACTCCATTCTCACGAATGTCAACATTTCAGAAGGGGCTAAGCATACCATTCGCCCCTTCAATTAAATTTAAGAAAAAATAATGTTTTCAATTTTTTTTCAAAAAAAACTTCAGATTTTAAAAAAAGTTCTACATTTTTCTGAAATTACCAATTTAACTTAACTTTATTTTCACGAATGTCTAAATTTCAGAAGGTGCTAAGCATACTATTCACCCCCTCAATAAAATTTAAGAAAAAAATGTTTTCAATTATTTTTTAAAAAATTTTACATTTTAAAATAAGTTTTTTTTCTGAAATTTAACTTCATTTTATTTTTAAGAATGTCTAAATTTCAGAAGGGGCTACGCACATTATTCACCCTCTCACTTTAAATTCACAATAAAATAAAGTTTTTGATTTTGGAAATAAGTTTAAAGTAAGAAATAGTTCTTTTTCTCGTAAGTTACCAATTTAACTTAACATTATTTTCACGAATGGTTAAATTTCAGAAGTGGCGAAGCACATTATTCATCCTCCAATTAAATTTCAGAGGTAAATAAAGTTTTTTACTTGAAAAATAGCAGAGTTGAAAAAAAAAGTTTTTTTCCCTCTAAGATTACTAATTTAAATTGACTTTATTTTTGTGTCTAAATTTCAAAAGGGAAGAAACGCATTATTCGCTTTTTTATTTTTGAAAAATAGCTTCAAAATTGAAAAAAAAAAAAGTGTTTTTTTCCCCCAAAAAACTACCAATTTTACTTAGCTCTATTTCTTTCCTTTACATTTATTATTACCTCTTACTTTAATTTCAAAGTAAAATGAAATTTTCTACTTGGAAAATAACTTCCAAATTTAATATTTTTTTTCCCCCTAAGTTTTGCTTTTTTACTATTTTTAACTTGATTTGACTTTTGCGAATGCTTAAATTTCAGGAGGGGCGAAACATATTGTTTGCCCCCTTACCAAAATTTCAGAGGGGGTGACTGCCCCCCCGGCTGGCACGCCACTGCACACAAATCAAGCATATCAAAAAGTGATTACTGAAATGCGTGATTTAAATTTTGTGTGTCAATATTGGAGAAATAAAATAACAGAGATTTTACTACTGACATTTTTTAGACTAAGAGTAAATTTTTGATACATCATACATAATCATGTAAGTCAAAAAAAAAAAAAGAAATTCAAAATTGGAAATAGTATAAGCACTTACATTTATCTAACTAAAAAATATGTATATCAATCTTAATATAAAGAAGATTTTTTTTGAAACCATTAATAATAACTTAAACTATAAATTATCAACATACTGCAGAACAGGTAACAGCACTATTTATTCAGGAATAAGAAAAGTATTTTTGCCATTAGCAGATGTTTTATCGCAAAAATTTTATTTTTCAATTACTTCAACAAATATGGAAAAATTTGAGAATATACAGGTAAAAAGGAGTTAGCCGTGAAATACAGGACACTTTGATAAAAAACCAACTTGGCAGGTATGCGTAAGTAACAAAAATTTTAGATTAGCAGAACAATGAATTTTTTTGCCAGAATATAAATTATTAATTTACAGAATTCTGAAAGATTTTATTTATCTTGCAGAAAATGTAAGTAAAACTTTGCATTTAAATTAGCATTAGTGTCTGAAACATGGTTTTTAATTTAATTTCTATTTTGAGAAAAATAAATTTACAATTTGTAGCAGTCAATATTACAAAATAAAAAGATATTCCTTTAATTAAAAAATTGCAAAACACCCAGCCACAGCTGTTTTGGGTGTTTAACTTACATTTTGTTTTTCAGCACAAAATCTATAAGATTTAGAAAATTGAATTTTCAGAGGTGTGTAAAAATTTACAAAGTCAAGAAGGAATTTTACATTTGATAATTAGTTTGAAAATCAACTGTTATACTTGAGGTAAAAAGATACCCTTTGAGTCATTTAGCAACCCTTAGGTATGCAACTCAAGAATTGAATTTTAACGTGCTGAAAGGGGCAATTTATTTACGAACTTGAGTTGTAGTTTTTTTCTCTCTTTTTCAAAATTCCAATTTGTTCAAAAAATTGCAGCAATTTTAAATACTTTTCTAAAGAATTTTTTTTCATTCTTTTGCTTTAAATAATACTTGTTTATCCATGTTGTAGGCAATTTTATCTCTCTCTTTAGATTTTCATTTCATATGTTCACACTTGAGTTGGTGTTCAAAGTAAAAAGAGATAGAATAAGATGTTGCCAAGTATAATAACTTAACATTTATATTAAAATATTTAAAAATATAAAAATCTTATTTAAAAAAGGATAAAAATTCTTTCAAATTTAAACTGTTATATAAGGTAAACATTATATATTGCAATCAAATAAAAATACTTCATTTTATTTTTTATTGTAGCATACTTTTTCTAAGTTTTCTTTTTTCAAGCATAATTGATTACTTTCAAATCCAGACAATCATTCATTTTGCTAACAACATTACAAATTATTTAAATGTGCCTGCATAAAATTATAATAACTATATATTTTTCTCTTTGTTATCTTCGATCTTTGAAAAAAATTTTGAAAATCAACTTAAATAAAATGGCAATCACGAGGAATATAGAGTAAAGCCAGCTGGTTACATTAAAAGAAAAAAATTACGCATAAGCAATTTTTTCACATTGAATAAGTACTTTTTACAATTCATTTTTAGCATTAAAAATTGATGATATTTATGTGGTTAAAAACAAAAAAAACTTTTGCTTATATGACTTATGACTTTGTACTTATATGAAAGATATTTTCCCCATTAGTTTTAATATAAACATATTTCGATTCTTATAATTATTAAACTTTTAAAGAAAAAAAAATGTAATGTTTTATTTTTAAAAATAAAAATTTCCTTATAAAGCACTTTAGGAAATGGAAAAGTTATACAAAATATATTTTAATTCTAAATTTAATAAAATACATTTAACTTCCTTTATTTAAACCCTGCACATTTATATATAAAACATGTACAAAATATTTATTATATGTGTTCTTCCCTTAAAAATTTTTTCTTGACTTTTTTTATAGACATTTGCACAATTTTGCTAAAAACAGAAAGGTACGCATAACACACACTAAAATGACACTTAAAATCAAGAAGATCCTCTAAAAATAGAGGAAAAGTGGTTTAATTTATTTTCATTCGCGAGATGAAAGAAAAACAGTAGACTAGATTAAAAAGAATAACTTACTGACGTAAAATTATAGGTAGGCAAATCAATTCAAATCTTGTTATCATTTAGGCATTTAGCTTTCAAAATACCACTAAGAGTTTCAAATTATATAATTTCTGATTTGTTATCTATGGGAATAAAATATAAAACTAAAAATTGCNAAAAAAAAAAAAAAAAAAAAAAAAAAAAAAAAAAAAAAAAACTTTACATTTTTAATCTATGACAAAAGTTAAAACTTTATTGAATTTTAGACAAATTAAATAGTATACCAAATTACAATTCGGTATATTAATGAAATGGAATCTTGGTTGTCTGAGTCCTAATTATCCACAAAGAAGGTAAGTGGCAAGGCCAGAGCCGCTTTTATGTTTATAGGGTCCCTGGGCCTGTCATTATCTGGGGGCCCTTTATGAGTAAATTTAGAGAAAAAAATTTTTTTTGAATAATTCTTAAATTTTTTATTATTTTAAGAGTAAGAAACATATATATTAATTATAAAATCTTATATACATTATTTTTATCGAAAATTTAAGGTAACTATACTTTTCGCACTTTTTGAGAGGCGAATCTTCTATCACTTCATCAAAATCAATTTCCAGTGAGACATACATTTTGCATTGCAGATCAAAATCTGTTAGACTTTGAAATATAAAATTATGAAGGTGTGTAGAAGATATGCAAGGAATTATAAAAAATACACGAAAATACATTTTTATTATTAGTTTTTTTTTATATAATCGCCGTTAAAAGACTGACTCAATTTTGAACCAAGGTTTAACTACGTAGCCTTGAAATTTTAAAACCAATCCAGAAGACAAGGAAACTCCTGGATCAATACCCAGAAATATTGAATTGTTAAGAGAAATTGGAGGAGTTTATGACCCCGACAGATTTAACCTGCACCAGTCACCATTTTAAACTTGGGCCGGCTCTATTCGAATTCCTATTCTCACGAACACGAGTCCATAGCCCTACCATTAACCAAGCTATCGTGGCCAAATTATTAGTTTATTTTATAACAGTCATTGAGCAGCCCACCAGATTTCGAGTTTACTACTGCTAATGTTTAACTCCGTAGCCTTGTAATTTTGAACCGAATCCAACAGACAAGAGAACTCCTGGATCAAGTAGTGGAAGAAAGTTTTGCCTTCGTGGAGGACGTTTTGATGGAACTAGCCCGCCTTTGAGTTACATGGAAAGGAAAACCACGAAATCCTCCCACGGTTAATCTGATACCAAGGGAACTCTAATCCATGATCCGCCTACCACTGAGGATATTTCACGTCAGCACTGTGGTCGGTAAAAGCCGCGTGTGGAATTCATATCGATCGGCCATCACTGGGATTCGAACTCGGTGCACCTCATTCGGAGGAGAATGCTCTATCCCATGAGTCCAACTTTATTGAGTAATAACTCTGCGGCAGGTACCAATTTTATTGATTGGTACCAATTTTATTGATTTGCTTAAATTTAATCATCTTCAAAAAGGAAATAAACCGTTTTTCCTCTTAACCTGCAATGAATGCAGAAGCAACCACGAGGATAAGTGAGCAAAATGAACAGGTAGCGGAGCTTTCCAGTTTTTTAAATAATTGTTAAATTATTAGTTATTATGCGTACTTAAAAAAATAAGAAAAACATTTTTCAGTATTAAGAAATAATAATTAAAAAGTGTCATCAGCTGGAATAGAGCCCACGATCTCACATTTTTGTGTTAGATTTCATAATCATCAGGCCCAAATATACACACTTGCCATGAGAATATTTAAAAAAATTTTTTTTAAATTTTAATAAATTAAGTCATTTGGATATTTGACATTCTTGAAAAATGCTTTCCAAATTCCCATTTTTAACGTTTATAACAAGTATCTTTAGTTCAAGTAAACCATAATTCGGCTTATCTTATTTATTTTCAGCTTATGTATATGCACCAAAATTAAATTCAAAACTAGACTAGATATAACACAAGGACTGCAAATTTAACTGTCGGATATAAAACCTTAGGATTTAAAATGATAAAACGATGAAAAATCTACATTCCTCGAATTAAATATTTTAAACATAGTCTGTTTTTAGGTTATAATATTCGTAATTACCTTAAGAAATTTTAATCGCAATGTCGGGGCTCCGCCGATGGAAGACATTTAATATATCAATGGAACACACTAAAGCCTTATATCAATTAGCAATTAATTTTAGAATTACAATTATAGAATAATTATTATAGAATGAATATATAATTAATAATTATTTTAGAGTGAAAGGTTTTAAAAGACAAATATCTGTTAATGTTTAAAATTTAATCTAAGAAAAAACATAACCCATATTGAAATCTAACGAATAGCCCCTGATAAATTTCATTACAAAAAAAAAAAAAAAAAAAAAAAGAAGCCTAATTGATTTCTGGATTTTAGAAACACCTAGTTTTACTATTCAATCAAATGGGTTTCGATGTCTTTCATTCCACCTGTCTCACTAGTAAATCAGCATATTTTGATATCATTTTTGTTTCGTTCTTACAAATATTAATTTGTTTGCGACAGTTATTTTTTTACTACTTTTTTGCGTATTAATTGTTTTTTGAAATGACAATATGAATAATCTTTTAGGTATTTAAAATTGCAGCATATCACATGAAAGTATTAAGTATATATCATTTTTCCTACAAAGTAAAATAAAAAAGAATTCTGATCCTTAGGAACAGATATTAAATAGTCTCATGATCGAGCATAATTACCTTTTAAGCAAATCAAAATTTTTTTTTACCTTTTAAACTAAAAATTTGCTTATTTTTAAACAATTTATTAATACTCAAATTATTTTAACGATTATATGACAACGATGTTTTTTATCTGATTCAGTCATTTATTTATATTTTTCCATTTTTTTAATTTCATTAAATTAAATGGATACGTTTAAAATAAAAACAAAGCTGTCAAAATTTCATATATAGTTTCGATTTATAATTTTAAGAAATTCTTTCGACTTTGATTAGGAAATTTAAAAGCCTTATTAATAAAAAAATTGAGAAGCCTTATTAACTTTAAACACATAATAACTACAAAAAGGAGTTAAAAATAGAAACAAATATGATCAATAAACACTAAAATCATAAGCTAACTAAATAAATTAATTTCGTGTACGAAATATAATACTACAAATTAAACATATTTCATATTTAGGGGAAACATAGAAAATTTGGTTATACAGGAGTTTTAAACAATTTTTTTCTCATGTTTAAACATATTTTTAGCTTATGATCATTTGTTTTCAATGCTCTATTAAACAAAATCATATGTTGCTTCTGTCTATTAGCAGTAAGTAAAATTGAAATAAAATTACATTTGTTGTATAAATTTTATCCAGAACAGACCAAATCAAGAGTTTTGGCAAACAGAACAGTCAAAGACGGAATTGAATAGTGGCCCACCATTTAAATAAATAAACAAAAAAATCTCAATGTATACATAAAAAACTGCGCAAACGCTTCCCGTTTTCCCTAAAATCAAATTGATTTACCAAAATTGATTTAATAGACATATTTGCTTACCTCCAACGTGAAAGATTTATGTCTTCTTAATATCCCACGAAAATTTGATGTAGAAATTCCGATTTCATTCTTGCGATTGATTTGAAAAATAGCAAAATTAAATCAACTACAATAATAAAATAAATTAAACAATTAGGCTCGTTGAAACATTTAGGATGATTAAAGGGGAAAAAAAGCTTTTATAATAAATTAGAAAAAATATCTAAATTTTGTGAGAGAAAAATTTGAATTGAACGAGTCCCAATTTAAAGACACTATGGAAATCTCAAGACAGATTCTCACAAAACCCTCCCCCTATTTACAGCCCTAGAAATGTTTTCTTCTTAGAAATTTATGACCAGAAACCAAACAAAGGGGTGTTTCTGTGGATATCTGATATTTCCGAAGTTAGGAAAGAAGAGCGCCTAGGCAGTATAATGAAGCTAAAAACATTTTCTCACAGTGTAAAGTAAGGAGGCTACTTGACAACTCTGTGGGTGGTAGCTGCGAAAGGGAGGATATTTTCATCAGTGGAAAAAGCGTTGTATTGCTTCTTTGGTTAGAAAAGTGAAGAATAACAATTATTTTATATTTGTAAACACTTCGATTAGATTTTGAAAAGCATCCGACTATGTAAAAAAGAAAAAAATAATCTGCATAAATCTCTGAATAAAACTTTAGAAAAAGAAGAAAAAGTGGGATCTGGGTGCCTTCTTGAGTTATAAGTAATAAATGAAAAAAAAAATTAATGCAATGAGATTTTAGACTTTTCGGGGGCCCCATCAGAACTCGGGGCCCTGGGCCCATCCTTAAAAACGGCTCTGGGCAAGGCATAATTGCCAATATTACTAAATAAAAAATGTGCAAGCCCGGAGAGGGATTCAAACCTGCGGCCTTCTCAGTCGGCCACCTGAAGAAACTATTTTACTTCTCTGAAATGGTACTTGATTGCTAATGGTTTCTGCCATTGTTGGAAATTTATATAAAATAAAAAAAAAATCTTGCAGTATTATCTGGACAGCTAATTTTGACTTCAAAATGAGAAATTAAATTTTATGATCAGGATTAGACACTTTTCACAAAGCCTTTTGGGCAGCATTGCATATTTAAAGTCCTAAGCTAACTTTTTTTCCAAATGCAAAATATATTTTCCAACACGAATTGAAAATATTCCTAACTCTCATTGATTTTGGCACAACTTTCTGTTTAAAATCTTAATGATAAATGTAAAGGTTTCTTACACTATTTAATCATTACAAAGAATAATGGCAGAGCTGTCAATCTTAGGGAATGTTTCTTATTAACTTCATTAACTATTTGCAAAATTAACAAAAGTAAAGCTAGCTAGCTCTTTTATTTTAAATGAAATAAGAAATACCAAATTACAACATACCGAATTTTAAATGCTGCAAGATTGACACTGAAAATCCAATAATTGGGTTATTACTATTCGTCTACTGTTTACAAAAGTAAAAGTGATATCTTTTACTTTTGTAAACAGTAGACGAGCATGATAAAAGCATTTTAATTTTATTGTTAAATAAATTAATCCATACAGCCCGATTCAATAAAAATTTAAAGTTGTAATTATTGTAACTGATTGTAAATATTTACGAAATATTAATGAATTTAAAATCAAAGCCAAAAAAGTTAAAATATTCCGAAATTTGAACAAAATGTAATGTATTATCTATGGTTTTAAGAAAAAAATTCAGGAGATTTGTACTTTTCTGGTTCTGGTTGAGGTGGCAACTACAGAATGAATAAAATTACAAATAGTACGTAAAATTTTATTACAGCTCAATGTATTTACAAATATTTCTTCCATAGTCACTTTTAAAAAAGAAATTTCTCTTCCATTCTAGAAAAATGAATGTTCATTCAGTCCATCTATGAGTACAATTTGGATTTGTACATACATAGTAAAGTCTCATCTCATCCTGAAAAAAAAAAAAAAATTAATACAAAATGTTAATGATCTCTTCAATGATCTTAGTAAATTTTAATTAGATCCCAGTGGCTCCACCTGGGGAGTTAATATTCAAATATAGTCCAAGACCCCTAAATATTTTTCCTGTTATTGTTTATTACCAGATTTAGCTTATAAAACAATTGGATTATGATAATCTCACGTCTCCTGTGGCAGAATGTTTTTGGGCTTTCTGTGATAAACCTCTCTAGTACTAATCTTTCTGCAAGATGCTTTTAATAATACATGTGACTAACTAACTATTAAGGTAACAAAAGCATTGCGCTTACAAAAAAAAAACTTATTTGAATGAAATAAAATTGCATTTAATTTTTAAATGAAAATGTAATATTTTTTAAAATTCTAATATCATGGGCGTGATTCTCACATTTTACTAAACAAGAAAACACACTAATTATTTCCTTTTTCGCATTTCGTAAATCATCAAAAATTAAAAATCGTGCAGCAGTGACTGCTGAAAAAAAGATCGCCAGCGAAATCACGCGAACGAAATATACAGCGTGGATTAATAAGAATATCTATGCAAAACAATCGTTTCAAATAATGATATCTTGAATCTGCGATTCGAATTTTGCGTGCCGTAATAATATCGGTATATTTCAAAAACTCACTTGAATATAAATAATCACTGAGCAATGAAAGACATCGGGATTTCTGAAACCAAAGCAAAAATTCATAGCAATAACTGTCTTAAAGAACAAGTGAAATACCTCATGAATTATCGAGAATATTGACGCAAAATGAGAGTGTCAAAGAATAATTTCTGGAGGAAAAAAAAGAATCTTTCAACATTTTTCCCCCCTCTAATGTTTGAAAAAGGCATCTTTTAATTATAATTTTAGAGATGAAAAATTTCTGCAGAAAACCAAATTTCTTTACTACTTCTGAAAAACCAAATTCTTTACTTCCTGAAAGAAAATTCTTTCTGCAAGAACTCTGCAATATTTTGCGACAATGTCGCCACGATTCTGCCACGGGGCTCACATCCATTGACTTATATGTTAATGACAGGTTTTAAAATGAGGAACATTTTTAATAAATACAACTCTTCGAACTATAGAGTTTTCTTACTAAGAATAGTCAGTTTTAAAGTGTTAGTAAAAGCTTTTAAAACTTTATTAAATGAGAGGGAAGAAACAAAAACAGTTCTAGAATACTATTTTTAATAACAGGCATAACATTCCCTAACATTTGAAAACTAATTTATCTTATTTAACAATAACACTTATTTGAATGTGTAAAACTAAGGAAAAGAAACTTGGTAATAAATTAAAGCAATTAATAACCAATTCATTAACTTTCTTTGACAAAAAGTATACATAGCACTTGCACTTTTGATGGACGGTGGTGTCCAATGAGTCCTGCAGCCACACCCTTTGCATCATTTCCAAAAATTAATTATTTTAATAATATGTTAATTAAAAATGAGGGATACTTTGAAGGAACTTTATATTTTGAAAAATAAAAGATTTTTATTGTGTATCATATTTAAATCTTCCTTAAAGCAGTTCATAATATATGATAGTTTGCCTATATCAGTCTGGAATAGAATAATGGAAATACATCATTGTAGTATATGGGGGGGGGGGCTACAGGACACTTTGCCCCTTCCCTATATACTACTATTAATTTCCTATTTTTATATTAAAAAAATTTAAAATAGCCCTATATTTTGCATTTTTATATGAAATATTAAACAAAATCAGCATATTTAAAAATTCTTATTTTTTATATATTATTTTTTTATTTTTATTTATTATCTTATTTTTTATATAGTATTTTGTATTTATTTTTCTCAGTGATATTAAATAATATTTACCTATCTCGAGTTCATTTAATATAATCTTATCCATTTATTAAGAAACATTTTCAGAATACTTTTTTAGGCAAAAAAGCCTTACAGTTATTTTTACTACCTATAAATGGATAAAGTCGAAGAAGAAAGAAATAAAAAGTTGGTAGAGCAATTAAAAAATGATCTAAGATTAGTTAAACTACAATCAGAAATTCGTAAAAACAATGAACAGAAACTTGAAGAAGATATAGGAATACAGAAATCATTGGTTGATTTTCATAAACCTGTAGTTGAGAAATTGGAAAAAATAGATAATGCAAGACAACAACAATTAAAAGCTATAAAAGATGTAATTAATAATCCTCAAATAGAAGAATATGTTGAAGATGCAGGAAATATGATTGATAAAGCTGAAGGATTTATAAATAATTTTCTGAAGTGTTCATAAATAATTTTATGAATAATTTGCTGAAGGATATTTAAATTTAAACAAATCTTTAGATGGAAAAACACTAAAACTTTTCGATTTCGAATTACCTTCGGAACTAATGAATAAAACTAATGATGAAATTGATAATGTTATTCAACGAGCAAAAGATCAAAGAGATAAATTTAAAAGAGAAAAAGCTCTAGAAACAAAAAATAGAAATCTTATAAAAGATAAAAATTTGAAACAAACAAAACAACTAATTATTGATCAAGCTGATACATTGATGAATACGATGAAAAGATATATAGATGCTTTAAATGCTATTAAATTAGGTAATTATTATATTGGAGAAGGTTTAGAAGATAAACTGAATATCTTA
>NC_092209.1:93814177-93836524 GCF_043381705.1 Parasteatoda tepidariorum
GGGACAAAGTGTCCTGTAGCCCCCCCCCCTCATCATCAATATGTTCAACCAACAAACTTTTTTTCATAAATATTACCAACCTGTGAAGAACCTACACACTACCCTACAATAATTGATTTGAGTTTTCGACATTTTTTAAAGTTTTTTAAGAAATACTTAAAGGATTATTTCATAACTTATGAGATGTTTAGTTCATGTGATTTTTTATACTTAGCAATAAGGTTTAAAGCTTTCAGAGGTTTGGGAGACCAACAATAAATCACGAAAGAAAACAAGTATTTTTGACAGAAAATCGAGATATAAGCTTGTAATTTGTACTGATTGCTTAAATTGTTATTTTTAATATCCGCATAAAGTTTCATAAACCTAGAGTGAATATTTATTTAGATATGGACATTTTTATAAACAACAAATATTTTTGCCTTACGTTTTTTTGCTATTACTTATTCAATGGAATCGAACAATATTTTTGGTGCAATTAAAAATTAATTGAATTAAATTTATTATCATTTAATTGAATTTAAAAAAAATGCTAAAAACTGTGCAAGATATAAGTGTTTAAGGTGATTCTTTTATACTGCGTATACATGAAAAAATTTAAAAAAAAATCTTAATTTTGTAGTGAATTGTATTTGGCAACTTATGAAAAAAGCTTGATTTTAAAATCTTAAAAAGTTTCAAGCGATTTTCTAAGTAGTTTTTTCCATTTTTTGAAAGATAGCTCAAAATGATCAGGGATTTCGATGAAATTTCATTTTGTACTATTAAACAAGATTTATTAATAATGAAAGCGACATTGTGGGGATCACACCCCATAAAAGTATGTTTTCTTTCCTTATTCCACCACATTTTGGTTTCCGGACGAATATTGCAAAGTATTATCATTTGTTAAATTTTGCTTTATGAAACCATAAAATTTGTGGAAAGCCCCTAATCGTTTTGAGCTTTCATAAAATATTGAGCTCTTACAAAATACAAAAACTACTTAGAAAATCACTTGAATAATTTAAATTTGTAAGATATTCACATCAATTTTTTGCAGTAGTTGCCAAATCTGATTTGCTACAAAATTAAGAAATGTGCGGATGCACAGTGTCAAAGAACTACCTTCCACACTTTTATCTTGCACGGTTTTTAAAGTTTTAAACAAATAATTTTGCTAATTAATTTTAAATTGCTCCAAAAATATTGTTTGATGCAATTGAATATTTATTAAGTTTTAGCAAAAAAATAAGTTGTTTTATTAAAATGTCCTTATTTCTATAAATATTTACTGTAGGTTTACTAAATTTTATTTAGTTATTTCAATTAATAACTAAAGTAATCCATGCAAGTTAAAAGCATATTGCTTGATTTTCTGGCATAGGATGTATAAAAATATTTGTTTTCTTTCATAATTTCTCGTAGGTGTCCAAAACCTCTTAAAGCTTTAAAATTTATAGCTGGTATTGTTAAATTGCATGAATTGAAGTTAAAAGTCTTAAAGTTAAAAAACAACACCTCTAAAGTTAAAAAATAATCCTTTAAGTATTTCTTGAAAATTTTTAAAAAAAAATGTCAAAAACACTTCTACTTTGTGTGCGTGTACTGTATTATTATATATGTTATATATGATTATATTATATACTGTATTATACACATGTGTATTTCGAATCATGAACAAAAATTTTATTAATATATTTTTTATGATACATAAAGAGTTTGGCTACAGCATGTACTGAATTGTAAATGTAATTTTTTTCTTTACCTAAGTCAAACAAATGAATGAAAAATTATTAAGAATAAATTGCACTTTTTGTTGAGTGAAAAAAATTAGTTTAATGTACTTAGCATTAAGAAACATTTAAATAAAATAAATAATTTCCCCCAAAGATCTGTTTTCTTAAAAATACAATAAAATACTTAGATGTTGAATAACACTAAACTAAATAGTATTTCAAGCATAATTTAACAATTGTGAGCCACAAAAAAGAAATAAACCAACCTCAGCCCTTCTGCTCTGAGCTTGAAAGAACACAGATTCTTTGTGACTACATCTGGGACAAACGTGATCCTCTGTCCTCGGCAAAGTAGGATCATGAATGACATCCGATACGATTTGCGTCAATTCACTACACAAAAGAAAGTTTTAAAAAGCACATTACATTTTAGAAAACAAAAAATACATAGACATTTTGAAATAGTTTGATATTGATTTAAAAACATAAGACATTTAAAATAGTATGATATTGATTTAAAAACATAAGACATTAGAAATAGTATGATATTGATTTAAAAGCATAATACATTTAAAGGTCAGGGAATTACCCTTAACACTGTCTTTAAAATAGATCCTTTAAAATTCTTGGGGGAAAACGAAATAAAAAATGTACCATGTAAATTGTTATTTAAGCAAAGAAAATACAAAAACGTTTTAAAATCTGACCAATTGAAGAAAGAATAATTAAAAATATAAAAACCAGTTAACTCAGTTAACCAGTTAACTCAGGGATTCCTCAATTTTGTCTTTCAAATCCTTCATTTCTTTAAGAAATCAAAAAGGTTTTGTTGTTTTCTACAGCAGTGATTCATTTAAGTTTTACAGTATTTTTACCTCACCTAAATATTAATTTGCAACCACGCATTTGTTTCCTTATATTTGCTTTATTTTTAAAAAGAATCTTAATACAAGTATATTAAGGGTGGGGATTATGGAGCATTATTGATTTCTTTAATTAATTCCTTCTTAATGTTCAGAATTCAGATTTTTGTTAGAAATTTTAAGCCCAACACTGAAAACAAAAAGCTATTTTATACAAAATTTACAACTATTACTTTTGAAAATATGAGTAATTTTTTTTATAATAAGAATAAAGAAGGCCTCTTTATTACCAAAGGGAAGTTCTAAATAAGCTTTTTTTCATTTTAATTTTCTTAAATAACCAAAAGTTGGATATTTGCACCACAATATCTTTCCAAACATGCAAGACAAAATATTTTCAGATAAATTAGGAGATATAGAACAGGCATTAATCAAGAATTTCTAAGAATTTTTCTTGACAATCTGATTTTTGTTTGATTGCTAAATTAAATTGAATCAATTTTATCAATAAAAATGATTAACTTCTTGGACGTAATTGGCTAAAACAGGTTGGCGGCAATGATTAAAACAATGCCAGGCTATAATATTTGGAAAAGAACTCATAATTCGAACACTGACACCAGACTTTTTCCCTTCATGGCAACAAAATGCATTTAAATTTTGTTTTAAATAATTGTTGTCAAATAAAATTCATTTAAAGTCTGCATTAGAATTTCGAAAACTGATTCAGAACCTTACTTTTGCAGTTCAACTAATCTGACAAAGATAAAAGGTGCTTGCAGGAGACAGCTGGAGCCTCAACAATAATATCACAAGTTTTTAATTCCTGTCTCTGTAATTTTACAAAAATTTTATTTATTACCTTGTTGGAAATAAAGTCCACAATTTTGGTTGCTATTTTTCTTGAATAAATACCAAGGTTCCCACTAAAAATTTTTTTTAAAAAACTCAAGGACTTTTCAATGAGTTTTAAGGACCTAAAATCAATTTATTTTTTATTCAGCAATATAGTGAGTATGCTAAAATACATGTAAACCAGATTTCATAATTACGTAGAAGTAGAAATAGTATATTTTTAAAAGCACAATGCTCAGTTGACAAAAAAATTTATTCACTAAATTTATCAAGTAAGTTTACATTGTTTAATAGTTGTAGATTGCTTAATACATATAGCTTACAGCTAGCTCCCAATGCAAAGGTCTAATAGTTATCAGATTATATATATTATTATTGGCTGATAGTTTTATATAGATTAGAATATTGCTGTTTCAAATCACTTTGAAAACTACATAGAACTTTCCAATTGACATTGGATACTTGTGAAAACTGGAATACTGGAAAAACTTTTGAAAACTGGCATCAGACAGTGAAACTTTTCATGAAAATAAATGAAGCAAATTGTATGAAACCAGTGATTAATACTAGGCATGGTTTGGTTCAATATTTTTTATCCCACAATTGATTTCTCCCACACCCTACTTGTATTTTGTCATCCAATCATAATCACAGAAGAGGTAAATAAATATATGGGGTCTTGAACTCTCACTTCTCTGACCTTAACTATCCTTAAGAAAATGACAAATGGATGAATGAGAAATGAAGGAAGAGCAATGATTTGAATTTCTATCAATTCCACTTGAATTTTTTCGTGCTTTTATGCAAGTATGAGTGATTTTAATTTTGAGAAAATCAAATACTTTTTAAGTACTCTATCACAGAATTCAAGGACTTTCAAGGTTTTACAAGTACCATGAGAACCCTGAAAGCCACTATTCAGTTCATTTTGTATTTGCAGATCAATCTTCAATGTCCGAGAATAGACGATAATGTTTGGTCAAACTGTACACAGTAATAAATATAGTTGACTGAATTTTTCATTAATTTTAGCAAAAACTTTGCATATCGCATTAATTTTTGACTGTTTAAAGTTGTTCTGACATAAGTTGAAATATTTTGAAATAATGTTTTTATTTTATATTTATAACAGTCGTTGAACACCCAACCCAATTTTTGAGTTTACGACTACTAATGTTCAACTCTGTACCCTTGTAATTTTGAACCAATCCAGAAGACAAGGAAACTCCTGGATCAGTATCCCTAGACGTATCATTTGCTATGGGAAGATGGCTGGACACAAACCAGACTGATTTAACGTGCATCAGTCACTATTTACTACATGAGAAGTCTGCGGTCGGCAGGAATTGAACCCACGACCTCTTGGACATGGACCCAGTGCCCTACTTCAGGGGTAATTGTGAGCCCAGCTAAAAAATCCTATAAATTTCTTCAATGAAATCATTAATGGCATATTTCAAAAAATTAGTGTCTTTATAAATTTAAATTATTGACATTTTCACAACATGAAATTCTAAATAAATTAAATGCAGCATAATTTAAATTAATAATTATATATAGTAAGTTTACTTATATCTCCAATCACATTGCTTATTCTACCAGAAAAAATATTTACAAATGAAAAAGATGCCAAGTATAAATTCTAGTTCCAATATTTTCAAATAAAATAAATAAGAATTTTTATACATAAAAGTGATGGATGATTTCTTGAAGTTTCTGGACGTTCAATTTCCAAATCGCGGTTAGAGGGTAATCCGGAAATCTGGATTTTTCCCGGAGTCCATCTCTTTTCATTGTAACGATGCTTGCTGATTCTTTTATATGTTTCTTGATAGCTCCACTTGGCAACTTTCCATTCTTTAGCCACATGAATATCCCTGGCTTTTGTGATATCCAATTTGTGACAAAAATCACACCCCGATTTCCCTTTTGACTATAAATTCCTAAGATTTAATCTTTTTGGAAAAATATTGAAGCATTTCTTGTGTCCAGCATTAAAGAAGATTAATTTTGTTTTTCTAGTTAATATTTCATGTTTTTTATGTACTGTCTTGGTTTTCTGTCTCTTTTTCCTTCAACCAATTCAAATCAATCATTCAGATTTTTTGGAGGAAAAAAAATCCATCTAACTTAGTTGTTTCTTTATTTTCAATTAAGTCAGAAATAATTGCTAGAATAATTGTTGAAATATGCACAGTACAAATCTACATTATATTTATTCCTGCAAAGTACGAATGGTATAATAATAATAAAAACCAATGGCACAAGTCATCAGTTTTTTTTATTAGTTACATGTGAATAAACTTTACCTTCAAAATAGATCACTTTAGCTTACTGTTCTGCAAACAACAAAACAAAAAAAGAAATGCTTCTGAAAGTGTGAAGTTAACTACACCAACATCAAACGTATCATCTTCCTCATACTATATGAAGTGATTTAAAAGTAACAAAACTGTCGTAACGAAAGGGTTAAAGCTTATGTTTTTTCCTGCTTTCTGAAGACACTAACAATAAAATTATCAAGCTAAATTTTTGTTACTCAATGCTAGAAGTGACAAGTAATTATGAATATGTAAAAATTGAGCATTAAGAATAAAGAAGAATATTCTATGGTAGTTGCAGTTTGGTTTAGAGAATAAGATATCTCTAATATCTTTATCAGAAATTTAAATTAAAAAACTAGAAAGATATTAAAACTAGAGCAGTATATTCCCCAGCTAAAATTTAAAGATAATAAACTAAGTCATTTCTTTTAAAGATTTTTCAATTAAAAAAATTTTTTTTTTAAATACTATGAGTTAAAAATAATTATAATAGTTAATATTATATAATTGATATATTTCTATGAAAATAGTTAAAATTTGTATTAAATATGATTAAATAATATGTTATGGAAAATTAAAATAAATACAAAGATAGTAAATTTAAAACAGATTCTTCTATCTAAGTGATTTTTAGCTGAATTAAGGACAAAACTTTTTCTAAAAGGAAAAGTTCAAAATGAGTATATGATGTCTAGTGTAATTTTTATAGAGTCTCCTTTCAATAACAATAAATGATTGATAATAGTTACAAATTACATTATGATTTGTGAATAAGTTTTTAGCTGAATTGAGAATGGTTAATTGACTGTTGAAGACAAGAAAATTAAATTATATATTGAAAGAAAAATCATTGAATAAATGCTTTACCTATATGCAGACAAGATAGCACATTAATGTTAAGATAATACTAATATGATAAAAAAAACCAACATTTTAACTAATTTGATTAATCTTATTATTTAATTAACTAATTTGATTAATTGAATAATAAGAAGTGTTCAACAATACACAAATATGAAAAGGCAGCAATTAAAGTTAAAGAAGAAAACATAAAGTTGAAACTTTTTTTTCGTGTGTAAAATTTTACAGAAACTAACTCTTATTTAATTTATACTTAAACCATCAGATGATTAACAGGAATTTATCGATTGCTTAAAAAGTAAATAAAAATAATTACAGTATGAATATATAAATGAAAAGTAAACTTGGTACAACTGTATCAAGAAAGAAAAAGGCTGATATATACATGTAATTGTTTTAACATATTTTGAATATAGCAAGTAGTTGGGAATCCGAAATAGTACTTTAAAATCACAGAATATTTTATTTAATGCAAAATAGAGCCAGGTCCTCGATAGATAGCTACATTATGCTAGTTGGATTGAGAAAGACATGACCTTGGTGAGGATTTTTATATCTTTCTGAACAATGTATTTAAATATTTATAGAACTTAGTAACATGAAACTTTCCCATAACACATCATCACATTTTCGAAAGTAATTAAATCAATATTAATACACTCTTTGTGAAAAAGGTTTTAATTAACTGACTGCACATTAAATATAATCTATTTATAGAAAAAAATATTTCTATATTATATTCTCACACACTCTATATTCTGGTCAATATAAACATAAACTTGTAAACAGTATGACAAAACAGTTTATATAACACCAAAATGTTATTTGATTATGTTATGATAAGTTTATAATAATCAAACAGTGTAGTGAATGTAATAAGCAAAAATTATACTAAATTTGTAAATGTTTTATCACAAAAACAATTATTTGAATTTTTATCATTATTTTCCTTCAGATTTAATGATTTTTTATGATGTCAAATACCATAACCAAATATCCATTTTTTGTGGATTTTTTTTAAAAACAAAATTAACTTGTCAACTAACTTTACTTTCAAACAGGGTTTTTTTTACACATCCAGTGAAATTAATATCTATAAAAAGTTTCAGAATACAAAGACATAAAGAATTACAGCATCACTTTAGATCAAAACTTGTTGAAAACTAATTAAATTTTCATTTTTAATTAGAAATCTTACAACATAAGTAACAATGTTCACTAAAATCAATATCTGTTGATTATTTGACTATAATTTAAATGTTACTGTCAAACAAAAATCTTGCATCAGTAAGAACAATAAATAGATAAAATAAAGAATTGTTTTAAAGTATAAAATACATTTAAATTCCACTTACTCCACTTCATGGGTAATTTTATTGACATAGATACAATTGTTAGTGGTCACTTCTTGATAGTCACAGTTTCGGCACTGAAATAAAAATATCATACATAAATAACGTGTAAAAAAACTTTCACAAAATACTAGAAGAAGTAGAGAAACTGGGAAAATCAAGCACAGGGTTCCCACTCAATTTTGGAAAAAAAAATTCAAGGACCCATTCAGTATGACGGTTAATATACTAAAGTACACGTCAACAAGATTTTATAATTACATTAAAGCAGAAATTGCATATTTTCAAAGCACAAAGCTTATTTGACAAAATAATAATAATAATAATAATTTAATTTATCAGCTACTGATGCAAATGGTTGACAGTTATATTGCTACTTCAAATCACTTTGAAAAATTTCAATTGACATAAATTGACTAAAAAAACTCCAATTGACAGTAGCGAACATTTAAAAACTAGCACCAGTGAAACTTTTCATGAAAAATTTGATGAAGTAAATTAGAATTAATAAAAAATGAAATTACATTAAACAAGCATAGTAAATAATTAATGAAGTTTATGTAATTGCATGGTTATAAAAATATAAATACTTTTTTTAAAAAATATGCTAAATTTAAATTTCAGGTTACAGGAAATGTATATAATTAGATAAAATATCAAAATATATCCATTTAGCACATCTGTTTCAATTTTAATAACACATTATCGATTTTGTTACTTTGGAATATCAGTAATGTATTTTAAACACAATAAAATCTATTGTAGAACAATATTTTACAGAAAACTAAGTAAGAAATATGAAGCTTTATTTTCTTTAAAATAGATCCAAAAAATGCGAAGCAAGATTTAAAATTTTATGAACATGCAAAATCTTTAAAAATCACATTTATACAAATCTAGATATACTACACGTAAATCAAAATTATAAGAAGGGTGAAGTAAGCCTCGAAGTTTGAGTAAATCATGTATCACAATGTGCTATTTGTAAACTGAAATCGAATTGTGGTGTATGTTTCTTAATCAGAACAATATGAATATCAGATATAACCAAACACAGGAACTAACAAGATGTAAAACATGTGATTAGATAATAATTGTGATCATTATGAGGGAAATTGTAATTTGTTGCCTAAAAGTTACTTATTTTAGAACAAATCTGCGTGATTCATAAATCATTTTGATGAGAATTGCAAGCACTAATTCTTAAATCTCTTTTATATGAATCGCAATGCATAATTCTCAGATCCTTCTAATACCATGTAAACTACTTGAATAAGAATTTTGATGCACGATTCTGAAATTACTTAAATACATATCACGTTACATGATTCAGAAATAACTTTAACTGAAATCATGTGTGTTTGATAAATCATTTTTTAATGTGAATCATGATGTGTGACAAAAACTAAAAAATGCTAGAAATTTCAGCTTTCTAAACATTAGAAATGAACGATAATCTGGAGTGAAAAATCTAGGAGAGAAAATTTTTGTATCTTCTTTGACCCCTTTTCACTTCAACATTAAAAATTGCATCTACCAGAATTTCTATAATTTTCGTCTAACATATTATTTTTTTACTGCTGTCTTGTAAGAAAGATTAGTATCATTTTAATTCCAAAAAATCAAGTAATTTTCAAGTACCCTGTGGCAGAATTCAAGGATTTTTCAGGGCTCTGATTTTTTTCAACAAAATTCAAGGTTTTTCAAGTACTGCGGGAACCCTGAAGTAACTATCTATGGTTTAATTAATATTTTTTTCATTTATTTATTTCAAAGAAAAATACGATTAAATATAGTTATTTCTTGACCCTGTGGCAGAATTTTTTTGAGCTATCTGTGACAAAACTCTCTAGCACTAATATCTTTCTGCAAGATACTTTAATAATAACAAAAGCGCCGCGTTTTCAAAAAAGATAAATAAATTAAAAAAAGTATAATTTTTTTAAAATTCCAACATATCAGAAATTTTTTATTCTAATATTATGGGTGATATTCTCAAATTTTGTTGAGGGAGGGGGAGCTCCCAAATTATTTTCTTTTTCTCATTTTGTAAATAGATCATGTAATTGCTGGAAAAAAGGTGGACAACGAAATCGCGCAAATCGGATTTCTCAAATGTGTTTCATTTCGAGATTAGGTTGTGGCAATAAAAAAATATTGGACTTAGAAACGAGAAATCAATTGCAATAACAGCCAAAAATTAGATAGAATTATTGCCTTAGAAAGAAAGTAAATACTCAAACGCATGATTCGAATTTTCTATATTGTTTGAAAGATACCGGGATATTTAAAATCCACATGAAAATCAATAGCTGCAGAAAATACAATCAAAACATTACATTGATTTATGATACTATCGGGGTAAATTGAGCTTGTCAAAAAGTTATTATCTAAATGTATGGTTCAAATGTTACGTGTAAATTTTTGTAAAAAATAAAAAAAATTTTAAAAACTTTTTGAAAGAACAGCATTCTGTGACAATGTCCCCGTGATTCTGCCATGGGGTTTCTTGATGCTTACGATTTCTATACTGAAATGTTAGACAGAGTATCTACTACATTTTCAAATTCATCACATTCCATGATTAATTTCTAGAATTTTACATGACTTAACGAGGTTACTATTTTCACTAAAACTACTATTTTACAAAAACACAACAATAAATTAAAAAAAGCATTATAATAACATTAATTGAAATGATAGGTATAACCGAAACTGCTATACTCTGCATCTTCATATTTATAGATTTTAAATTTAAAAAACAGAGCAAAGAAAGAGTTGAAGCAATAAAATGGCTGAAAAAAATACAAAAGCAAATAATTTGCCAATGACTGGCTTGCTTTAGCTAGAATTTTAAATTGATAAAAAAAAATAACAATAACAATAATTCTGAAATCACAGAAGTTTAAAAGATAATTCGCTCTAGAAATAATGTTTTTTCTTTCATATTTTGAAACACCATAATTTTTAAAGAAAATGTTAAAAACATTTTATATTTTAATAAAATATGGGTCCATGATTTTGTTACAAATTCAGATATTCGGAGCACCATGAAATTGGAGGTGGGGCAAATTTCATTTCAAAAATTAGATTTTTTGGCGACCTAAATTGATGAATTTCCATGACTTTAAAAAAAAAAAATAGTTAAAAACATGACAAATTTTGTTCAATACGAAAATTCACTGCTTTCCATGATTTCACATGACTTTCCAGGCTCACAGATACCCTGGTTAGAATATAACTTATAAATAACATGCTGAAAAAAGAAAATCACTTAGAAAATGTTGCAGAAGAAACTACCTTTTATAAAATATTACCTTTCTATGGTGCTATTTATATATTCTTATTCATTTAATTAAAAAGAAAAAATACATCCATAAAATCAAGCAATAGCAAAAAATCTAAACATTTTAAAATAGACTTACAGCATACAAAAGAACTTTATTTTCCTTGTCTTCCCTCGGATATAACATGTTGTTACTAAAATTCAGAAAAAAATAGTATTAAATTTATGATACAAAATTAAATACATAGTATTAAATTTTAACAATAAAAGAAAAAGTATGCAAAAAAAGAAATTGGGAAACAACATTAAGCAATTAAATTGAAATAGAATGTAAAATATTATTTCAAATTAAGATAGAGTAAGATGGAGATAATTTCTAAACTTAAATTAAAAACGGAGATCTTAACATTTAAATTTAGAAATTATCTAAGAAAGTTTTAATGTCAACAGGTACTGAGTACCTATAATTAAAGAAATAGCCAATAATTACAAAGAATCCCACAATATTTTTTATAGATATTTTAGGAAAAATACATCACTTTATTTAAATATATTGAACCTGTTATTGGGAAATTTTCATATACATCTGAAATATTTATTTTATCAAGTAAAAAGAAGTTTCACCATCAACAAGTGGTAATGGACCCCACTTGTTTGTATGACAAAAATATTGTAATAAATCAATATTTGATCTAAAAACAATTAAATGGAGACTTAATTTGCTATTTAAATAAAATATAAAATTACATTACCAATATTATTTATACAATATTTTTGTCATACAAATATGTTTTCTAATAAAATAAAAAATTGTTCTGGAAAAATCATTATGCATATGCATGGCAATAAAACTTTTTTACGTAGCCACCTCCTCTATTTACGACTACTTTTGGGAAGCACAGAATTTTTTCTATAGACTTAATGTTGAAGAAATCCTTTAAGAGAAACTATTAAAACCTCTCCCAGCGACTGTTTAAAACCTCTGCACAAAATGCAGAAAAGGTCAAATAAGGAAAAATATCAAAACAAAAAATATTAATAAAACAAAATAAGTAGATTAAACTGAATTCTAAATATTTGTGTGATATTCTAATTTAGACAATCTTCCTTTTGACAATCTTCGAAAGAGGTCTTAACAACCTCATGTTGCAGTCAAAGTGCACTTACGACAATGAAATCACTAATTTAGAGTGGAAAGTTAAATTAGAAAAAAAAGTTACTACAGAAAAAACTAAGCATCTCAAACAAACCTCCTTTCATTTTTTAAAGCTAACTAATATTTATGATATAAAATTAAATGCAAACTGAAACAAAAAAAAAAAACAAAAAAATAATAGCTTACTTATTAAAAATAATTCTATCATTTATTAAATGGTAAATTTGTCTTTACACATAATTATATCAGTAAGGATACTTTCATATTGATGATAATTCTAATTTTCACTACGTCAACAGAAGTGGCATTTCCGAGGCAAGAAAATAACACACAGAAATTTAAAAGATAATTCGCTTTAGAATGATGTTTTTTAAAGAACATGGCCATAATTTTTAAAGAACATAATAAAACATTTTATATTTTAATAAAATATGACTGAGTAGGGATTTTGTTACAAATTCAGACATTTGGAACCCCATGAAATTGGGGGGCGGGAAAAATTCTATTTTAAAAATTAGATTTCTCGGGAACCTAAACTCATGACATTTCAAGACAAATTTTTTTCAAAACCGATACTCATGACTTTCCATGATTTCTCATGACTTTTCAGGTGTGTTTCAGACTTGTATGCTAAAAAAAAAAAAAAAATAAGTAGAACTTTGTTCAGGGGTGGGTATGAGTCATACTCTAACAGTTGGTCCCTTTCTGCGGCTTTTTTAAAGTTTCTCTTGGGCTGCAACATGGCCATTATTTTATGAAGATCTTTTCCCACAACAGTTGAGGTAAAAGTATTTAAGGAAAGTTGAACTGACAAAGTAATATTTTTAATTAATAAAATTGAATCACATAGTTTAACTTGCAGACATAGAATTACTTAATGAAATGAACAAATAAGTAATATCTTGTCAAATAATACAGTCATAAGATGATTACCATTCTTGACAGAACTTGATACCAACAAAACCGGGTCCACCTGCGCTAACTGGTCCAGTTTTCTGGCTAAAACTTAAAACGAGCTTGTTTTAATATCAGAAATTTAATAATAACACTGTTGAAAACAGAAATATTGATCATCAAAATGAAGCATTTTTTAAAAAATAAAAATATAATCAAACCGAAGAAACGTTTTACTAGTTAAGCATATTACAACCCTTATTGAGTATTAAACAAATAATTCCAAGAAATTGAATCGGTATGATATGACTTGATTAAAAACTTCACTCACTTCAAAAATATATAATTATTTCCAACTTGTATGATGCGAATGAAGTTTTGAATCAAGTAATACCTTAAGTGAGTAGTTACAGAAATTAATGGATGGATACAGAGAATTTTCTTTCCAAAATATGTCTGAAGTACTCACGACATTTTGAAGGGTTATTAGTAATAAATTAGAATTCGGGACGAGGTCTTCTAACAAGTATTGACAAAACAAGCTGATATTTACTTGGTATTTATTTTAGTATAGTTCGCTTTTATCTTCTTGTTTCTGCCCAGCTTTACACTAATTTAACTTATTTGTTAATTTGCGCTTGTAATCTTCTGCTTTAGAAGGATATTGTATATCTCTGAAAAAATTAATATCTTTCATGAGAAGCAAGTTAAAATCGTGTATTGTTTCAGTTAAAATTTCAACATTTCAGTATCTTAAATAAACTTTTCTAAGTTTAAATATTCTTACAGCATTTAAATATAAATTCCGTTTTCTTGAGCAAGGTAGCGTGGCCGAGTGGTCTAAGGCGCTGGTTTTAGGCACCAGTCTGTTAAAGGCGTGGGTTCGAATCCCACCGCTATCATAAGTATATTTTTATAAATTTGTGTTCTCATAAACCATTTAAAACAAAAAAATTAAATACCAATTTCTCAAATTATTAGTTATCTGGAAGATTATTTCTGTCTTCATTTATCGCAAACTTACACAAATATACCAATTTAAAAAAGCAATATATTAAAAAAATTAAGTCATTCAATTAAAATTTTTTGACTTAAGATATTTAATCTCTTAAAAAATACTATCATTATTTTTCAGAATATTAATACATTTCATCATTATTTATGATGAATTTTTTTGTATATAAATACTCAACTTTTGGAAATGCTTTAGATTTTTTGAAAAAAACCACCCCAACTTTCAAAATATTAATAATAATAATAGTAATTAGATGAATAAGGGAAAAAAATAAGGGGTAAAAAACTTATTAATAACTATAAATAGTAATAAATTGCATACTATAGTAAATAGAAACTAACTATAACTTGTTATTTATATTTATTTACTTATTTTCTATTTTTATATTATAATAGTGCATGCACACGTTTAAGAATTTTTTTCTTCGAGAGATTAAGTAGAAATTCACAGAAAAGAGAAAGATACAGCGTATTTCGTATTGTATGTAAGGAATATAAATCGAATTAAAATTGTATAAAAATTATTATTAATAATTATTTTATTACAAAAATTATTATAAATTTTGATATTAAAATTAATATCAAAACGAAGAATGGCATTTTTTCCTCCAATAGAAACGCTTTTCATATTTATGTGCTCCATAAATTTTTATCTGATTTGAATAAAAATTTCGCAACGTATATTATTTCGTGATTTAATATAAGTCCAGTCCCGCAGTGGACTGATCGTTAAGACACGGTTCCCAGCAGAGCAGATCACCGAAGTCAAGCATCACTGGCTACGGTCAGTGTGCGGTATTGGTCCTCGTTAAACTGTGCTACCGTAAAGTGCTCGACTTCGCGCGCAGGTCGTCGGGCCACCGAAACGGGGGGGGGGCATCCCCTCCGCAGAGGATCAAAATTGTGATGGCATGTCTTCGGATCATCCTTCGGGATGTTTCCCAGACCGTCGCCAATAGCCCATTGCGCAGCTCTAGTGCGACGTAAATTAACAACAACAATAATATAAGTCCAATAATTATTTATTAAATGTAGTTTTTTATATTTATTTCTTATTTTATTTATTTATATAATCTTTTTTTTTNGTTTCAAAGGTTTGGCACAAAAACTGATGAACCCAGATTATTAAGTTCTTTATCTATGCAGCTATTTTATTACATTTCCTTAAAAATACATTGATAAAATATAAATACATATTTTTTTAAATATTGGAAGAAAATTTCAAAAGCTATTGCGGCCGTTGTTAGTAGGCGTTACAGGAGAATAATCAGTCATTGCTAGTTCAGTAAACAAGTTTAGTTATTTATTTAACTTCGACGGTTTTATTAACTAGCTTTCATGCGCATGTGGGTAGAATTATGCAAGCGAAATTTTGATCACTTTACTACTAAAACTACTGTAAAGAGGTTCTGGACTTGGACTGGCACGGACTCCTGATAAAATTTCCATCAATTGTTTTTCATTGCTTTTAAACAACCGTTAGGTTGTTATTATTAATAATAATAAATGCACAGTTTATAAGGTATAAAAAATGACAGCGATCTGCTCAAGAGCGCCGGCAGAATAATATAAAAGGGGGTGCAACTCTCTAACAAACTATCCCCCCCCCCAAAAAAAAAGCGAATTTTTTTAAAAAAAATATTCTGTTATTACATTTTGTTTTGTTATTACATATACTTTCTTCTGTTAATTTTTTTAAGATAGATTTCTTCATTGTTAACAAGATATTTTTTAAAAAAAGTACGAATGAATTTCTTGTACTTGCAAATTTTGCCATGAGAAACTGTATTGATGGCGCTGGCATAGCTACTGACTTCACAAATAACTACAAACAGTAGTTTCGTATACTAACGAGTTTCTGCATGCTTTACATTGGTATTTATTGCGTTGATGAAGTTTTACAGTTGTGAGAAGTCAGTTTGTGTTATACACCTTTGTTAAGCGAAATAACTAATAGAAAATATAATATTACTTATATTTAATTAAATGAAATTTAAAAATATATCTTAGATATCTGCCAAGTTTGTGCATGCTCAGTGTGCAAAAGAAAAGAATCAAAGATGACTCAGAATTTATTGAGAAAGTTATAAACAGATTTGGACAAAAAACAAGACGATTACAGTTCTTGTTTTATTAAACAATTTTTTAATTGTTATGTATCAATAATTACTTAATTATTTGCTTTTCAATAAAAATATGTTTAACCCTTTGGTTGCGGCTGGTACAGCATATGTACCGGTAGAAAAAACTTCTTTTATTGCGGCGCTGGATCAACAGTTGTACCGGTGGTTCTCTTCCCCCTTNCGCAACTAAAAGGTTAAAATTTTTTTTTTATAACAAAATTGTTTTTCTGTGTCTCTTTAATTGTTTTAAAAAAAACCCAGGGGGGTGCAAGTGCACCCCCTTGCACCCTGCTGCCGGCTCCCTTGGATCTGCTTCTGTTCAGTGCTTTTGTTTTGTGAGGCAAACACTAATTGTCAAATGACTTTTATTTAGCTTAAGAATTTGAATTTCTTTCCTAAATTTTGTTTTAGTCATCTTAGAGATTTAGTCGACAGTTTCTGACAATTCTTCTTCGATATTTCTTCAGATTTTTCCTTTTGTTTCAGAGGTTAGTAATAAAAATGGCTTGAGTGACTGGCTTCCTAGTTTAGACAACTAAGGCCAAGTGGCAAAATCGCGAATCTTAAAAAGAAAAAGAAAGCATGAAGAATTAATATTGCAGTAAAAACAAAATCATTTTGGTATATTAAACTCTAAAAAAAAATTTTTTTTTGTTGCTAGATTTAAATATCTTTGGGACCAAAAGTTTTCAAGATTATATTAATTTAGAATATCTTCATATTTAATACTAATACGTGTGTGCTGGTGAACCCTGTATGTATTTTACTGAGTTGATTAAAATTTCATTTACGATTCTATATTAAGTAAGTAAAGTACTTCTACATAATTCGCGAAATACACAAAATTTAATAATATTCTTCGGAAAATTTCTGATACAGGTGCAATTCTTCATAAAAGGTGAAACTGAATTAAAAAAAAGCATAAAAGAGATAATAAAGATATTCGAATGTCAAATTTGAGAGAAAATAAAACTTAGGATAAAATCTAAATACCTGACTAAAATCAATAACTTTTTTTTTCCAGCTGTGTAAATCCTTGTCCACGACGTAGGTTTTGTTTTTAATTTTAGTATTTTTGGAGCAAGTTACAAGTAATATAGCTTCTTTTTTGCCAATAGTTTGAAATGTTAAAGAATTTATTTCGTTATTTATTAAAATTCATTTATAATTCTGATTTTGTCTAGGCTTTAAATTAAATAATGAAATTTCTAAATACGCGAATATTCATCACGGTAAGTATATATTTATAACAATAATCAGTAAGTTTTACATTGCATGATGCTTGTTTAGGTGATCAATGTATGACGATTATTTATCATAAGGGTCTGAGAGACCACAAAACTTCTTTAGGTATCACTTGTTAGTTATGTTTTTTTGAGCTTTTTTTCTCAAGCGCTTTAAGTTAGAATCAGTCAACTTGTATTGGCAGTTAGGCCACATTACACCCCTTCCAGAATTTTATCTGTGATAGAATTCGATGAACGGATACCACTAGTTGATATACGCTGTTTTTTTATTTAATTATTTTTTCATTTTTTTTAAATATTTTTTTTAATTATTTTTTGTTATTATTTATTTGTATTTATATCATATTGCTCATTATATTTTTTCTTCATTTTTTTGTTCATAGCATTTCGCTCATTATTTTTTTCTTCATTTTTTTTTGCTTATAGCATTTCATTCATTATTTTTCCCCCTTTATTTTTTCTTGTTTATAGCATTTCGCTCATTATTAAATTTCTTCAATATAGCTTATTGACCGGGATACATAATTTACTTCACCGGTTTTTTTTTCTTCGAGCAGTATATATTTTTAAGCAAATCGAATGGATGGTCCACATTAAGGACCATAAATCAATGTTGGGCACTCCGCAGGTCACCCTTGATGAGATTTAATTATCGACTATGTCAACCTTCATCTATCAAAAGGTAGCTCAAGATAGAATCAAGTTATAAATAATAAATTCAAGTTGTAAATAATAATAAGCGAAAAAAATAAAAAACGAATGAAACAGTACGACATTAACATCAGCCACCACAGAGCTTAACGGCTTCCCTTAAAAAATTTTTTGAAAAAAAAAAAAAAAAAAATCCAAAAAATCAACATATTTTTTTTTTTCATCAAAAAATGTGCATAACATAATACACAAGTTCTAAGCTGAAATTTTAATTTTTTTCATGCGTAAAAAATATTTCATTTACCATCAGTTTACTATCCCAAATGATTTCGGGCAAATGAAAAAATTTCTATATTAGTCTTTGTATGTATACACATCTTCATCATCTAAAAAAATTATCTGCCTTACTTTCGCTCGTGAACGCCATTTCTTTACTTTTTTTTCTTCCTACGCAAATTCCTCAACCATCGTATATGCAATTGTACAAAACACGTCTGCAGTTCCACAAATAGCTAAAACTCCCAAACAAATATCGGTAAACTTCCAATCACAGCAGATTATTATTATTTTTTCGTTTTGCTTTCGACCGAGTAAAACCGTGATAAAACAAAACGTATTGACGCATTCTGCTATGCCCGAGTTTACTCGGGATAATGAATATTTGCAATATATACATACCCGAGTTTACTCGGGATAATCAGGGAAGCTGTTAAAAATGTTTCTATTAAGGGCCTCAATTTTAATATTCACAATAAATGTTAGCAATCATTGACAAGGTTAATGAGGGCAAATTAAGAATTTTCCAAAACCAGTTTACAAAGAAAATTGAGATAGGGTTAACTGACGGAAGCTTTTCAACCCTACCAGATTGTCCTAACTATAATTATTTTAAAACTACAGGAAGATGGTTTTTAAGAATGTGCGTCTTTCTTTATTAACACATATAGTTAGTTGATCGTCAGAGTTTGGTAAAAGCTTTTTTTCCTTGTTAAAGTGTTAATTACTTTTACGTTCCTAATATACAAAAGGATGGCTCACCTGTTAGCTGTCATTGTAAAAGATTAAGGTTCGAATCTTAGTACTTTATTATTTTTAATATACAAATTGTTTGAATTTCTTTATTTCAAAAATTCTAAGAGGGTCATTATGTATCAGCGTCTTTATTATAAATACACGCGATTTAAGAATTTTCTGTTTTCCTAGATAGCTCTTATAATCTCAATGGTAGTAGCTGAAAAATTTACATTGTCAGAGCCACCGCCACCATTTGTAGGTCGACCAGGTAGGTTTAGATGGTAGGCATTAGTAGAAGAAGTGACTGTGAATAATAGGTGAGTATTTCTTCTGTTATTGTGTTTTTAATTCTAACGTAAGTAGTCATTGAAATGGAACTAATTTTCAAAAAAATATGATTTTGATGAACAAAAATGCTTGAAGAGCTTAGAAGAAAAGTCGCAGGGAAAGTATTAATAAATTAGATTAAAATTATAATAAAAAAAATATTTAAAAATAAAAAAAAACAAACAAAATAAACAAAAAAGTTGTGATCGCTTTATTACGATCACTGGCTACCCATGGGTCAAAATTTTTTTTCTTTCTGGATGGACTCCGTTAAACGCCACAGCATTTCAAATCATGGGTTGCAAAAACTGTCTCCATTGATGTTTGTCGTCGGCTTGAACCTGCCTATGTACCTGTTTCAAAATACTTTTCCTTCTTCAGTATTCATATTTACATTGAAATCACCGTCAAGCCCGTCATTATACGTTCATAATAAAAAGAATATAAAAAATACTTTAAATTATTTTTATCTAAGTACATTAAAAATGCCTGATAGTGAAAAGAAAAACAGCAGCGGTCGCTATAGCAACGCATGCGCCCTGTTTACTACTACTCTTGAACACAGTGTGTGATCTTCATCAAATCCAAACCTAGACCCATTTTGCCTATAGGTAATAAAATAAATTATAGATAAAAAAAAAATTAATAAATACTTTTTTTAAACAAACTTTTACGTCATATTAACGTCTGGGTGACATAACAAATTTGACGCGATTAAAGGCGGACATAGTAACCACACATCGACGCCGCAGAAGTCACATGTGACTACACAAATGAGTTACCATGACAATCTGGTAACGGTGCTATCCGGGTGACTTATCTATTATAAGGACCTGCGTTAACCATATTCCGTCCGTTCGAAGAGGAACAACACCAGAGTTAACAGGCTCACCAATATTAGGTGTATCAAGTATGACAAAAACACGATAACAACGCACATTGATAGCAATCACTAACGATGACTTAATGTACCAAATTGATAATATCACAAATATTATACAGTCCCTGGGAATATTATTAGAAGCACTATAAGATTCTATGTTAAATATCAATCAGGCGATTCTATACAGCTTTTACTCGGATGCATTTGATTACATTCCTGTATCAATTGGTGAACGTTGTAATGGAGTACGTCAAAAATAATAAAAATAAATACACATAAGAAGTATATAAAATATCTCCTGAATAAAAACCCATTACATGTGTATTTAATTTAAATATAAAAGTATTGCACAGAAACTCGCGCAAATCATGTCATTTTTAAAAAACTGCAGTGCGTCTAAGAATTTGATCTAATTTCTCGTATTATAATATACGAATACAGTTAAACCCCGCTACAGCGAACATGGTTTATAGTGAACTCCCGGATATAGTGAACGAAATGTTCGCTCCCGTGTATGCATAAATAATGTTATTTTTTGTGGATATAGTGAATCAAAAGAAGAGAGGAAATTTGGATATTATGAACTTTTTTCTGTCTTCCACAGTTTGTTTTCATTTTTTGGTCATTTTGAAATTTTTACATAAAATACATATAGAGATATTTAAAACCATCTATTGAGTAGGAATGTAGCCATAAGCATTTTCTCTTGTTTGCTTCTTCTATCTCAGTTTTCCATCCAAGTTTCCAAACAATCCATTCAGTTTAACAAATAAAGGATATCCCTAATTTTTTTGTACGCAGGACGAAGAGTCACAAAAAATAAAAGTTAGCACATTTTTTTGTAACTTCATGTTGTTCTTTTTAAAAAATTTTTTTTGTATTTTTCTTTGTGGGTCATTTATTTAAATAATGTGTCATAAAAGGGAGCAGATCGGAAAAATGGATAAAAATTGTTTGCAGTACTGATATAGTGAACCGAAATTTCGGTCCCTTGAACGTTCACTATACCGGGGTTTGACTGTATAATTGTTGATATAATAAATATTCTATATTTATATAATATATCGTCTAAATTTATCCAATCGTCGAATTTACATTATCTATCGTCTCATTTAACCCATTGACACACTAACGTAAACAAGTGCAAACCGGTTTCAGTCACATAAAAACAATAAAGCTGTATAGAGTATCACGTGATAATTAAGATTTTACATAGAATCTTATAGTGTGTCTAATAATTTGGCCAGGGACTGTAGGTATAGTTAAGTGACACTGCCCGGTATACCTTTGTCCGGTATATCCTACACCAGTGATTCCCAAACTTACGACTTTTGTAAACCCTTTCTAAATTTTTCGTAACGCTGCGTACCACTAATAAAATTTTTTTTTTTGCTGTCAAAAATTGCGCAAAAGTTAAAAATCACATCTGCTGTTGACACCAATAATTATTAACTGTTAACTCTGCAAAAAATAGCAAATAGAAAAATACGTAATCGTAAATTTTCATGGCTAGCTTTGTTTTTGAGTGAAATTTTCTGAAATTTTCGTTTATTGCAAGATATTTTGCATAAGAATGCGTACCCCCGCTAAACTGTTCCCGTACCCCTTGGGGTACGCGTATCACAGTTTGGGAAACACTGTCCTACACTGATGTTTCTCCTATTCCATGTTACATAACTACAGTTATTGAATACGATATTAATGTGACTTTGATAAATTTTATTTAAGTGATAAAATATTGAGCAATGAAAAAAATGGGTCTGGTTCATTTCATCGACA
>NC_092209.1:93837024-93862832 GCF_043381705.1 Parasteatoda tepidariorum
ATGAAATGGTCTGTCGATGAAGTGGTGTCTATGAAATGGCTTGTCGATGAAGTGATTGTCGATGAAATGAATGCGACCCGAAAAAAATAACATAAATTAGTAAAACAAGAAAAATCTCGCAAAATAGTCTTAAATATCGATATATCATTGAAATTCGGTACTTATCAACTATAGAGACCGTGATATATATGTATATTTCAGTAACGATGGGTACCGAACTTTCACTCCTATATTATATTTTTTATTACTTCCCGATATGAAACTAAAACACGAAACTTTTTATCCCACGAATTTTCAATTATTTATTTATTTATTTATTATTATATAATGGCGCCGTCCTGAACTTCATTGTTAAATGCGTAAAGTATTTATAGAATTTTTTTCCACTTTCAATTTGTTGTTTTAATGCCATGGAAAATATTTTTCCCGTTTTAAATTCCGCTTAATTCTTTTGCAGATTGGCGTGTTGTCATCATTGGAACAAGACGATTGTACTTACGATTTGTGGCAGCATTTTACTTTCTGCAAAATTTTACGTTTCATTACTCTGTGTGTATTTAGTTGGAAAAAAAATTAATTTCGTGTTGAATTTATAAATAACGTATACATTGTATTGGAAAATTATTGATGTGCATTGTACAAAATAATATAAATAATTCTTCATCACGTATATTTTCATCGATTGTATTTTTTTGCTAATTATTCACTTAATTGGCATTTATTATCATAAATCATCAATTTCTTTTATTATGACTTTATACAAAATCACTTTAATAAATTAATTAACTTATTAGAAAATTACTAATTCTTAATATTAAATGAAACACCTTTTAATTTTAAACGAAACATAGTTAAATTTTTTTTTAATAACCGAACTTGAGCAGCCTGCCTAAATTTGAGTTTGTGACTACGAAATCCGCTGTTCAACGCCACAACATTGTAATTTGAAACCCATTCAACAAGACAAGGGAACTCTTGGATCAAACATTGGGGGAAATTTGGATGGAACTGGATTTTTTGGATGGAACTAACCTGAATTTGCATTACCTGGACAGAAAAAGCTCGAAAACTTTACTCGGTTAGGCTGGCAAGGGGACTCTGACCCATGATTCGTCTACCACAGAGGATATTTTGCTTCAGCACTTTGGTCAGTGCGAGTCGGGTGCGGAACTCATATCGACCAGCCATCGCTGGGATTCGAACCTGGGTTTTATTAAGAGACAAGTCCTCTTTTCCTTGAGCCACCACGGATCTCTCTCTCTCTCTCTCTTATATATATATATATATGGGGAAAAATATAATGAAGAGAAGAAGAAAAATTATTAAAATAAAATATTTTTAAAAAAATTAAAGAAAATTTTTATTTAAAAAAAAGAAAATTAAAACAAAATAATGATGAGATATAATCTCGTCATCAGCTCACGCGATTATATCCGCTAAAAAGAGTGCTTTCTAATATTGTATTACTATAACAAAAGCAAAATATGTCAATTGAATAATGTGAGGAACATCCAAAAAATTGAAATAGAACATATTAAGTAGTAAAAAAAAAAAAGAAAAATAAAAGGAAATAAAATGTATAAAGCAAAAAATAGAAATAAAAGGCAAGAAAAATACAGAATAAAATACAAAATGTAACCTATACAGTGAGTAGAGAATTCAAATGAGCTTATATTTTCCAGTATCTTTCAAAAATGATTTAAAATATTTTCGTTACTAATTTGCCAGATTGCAAAATATGAAAATATAAACGTTGATAGAGGTCAGAAGTGTAAGTAGAGGTATAATTGTATGGTGCATTCTTACTGCACTACTGAAGCGCGTTGGAATTGTTAGTTACTTTGGATTGATCCGAAATGGATGTGAGCAAGGTAATAATATACTGGAAAATTTAAACTTTATAATTAATAAGGTAAATATTTACTTATATAATTCTAATGATTTAGGAAAAATTCATTTATATATTTATTAAAAAACGAATTTGCCCGAATTGGATTTGCACGTAGTAAGAATATAATTTTAGTTAACAAAGACGTTATTAATAAATTTATTGATAATAATAACATAGAATTAATTCAATTATTTTATGTAGAACTTAATTGCTTAATTATCTAGGTATCCATTGTTTTTCTTTTATCAGACTTTGAAATAGTTTGTCCATTTGTTTTTCAGATAAGTAAACATTACAACATATTCTCTTAATTCTATTCATTTGATTAAATATGTAATTTAAATAAATGTTTTTAGAAACATTAGAATTCCAAATAATTAGTTTATTTATATAAAAACTAAAATCATTGCTTTTATCTCATAAATCAACAATGCAGATATTTTCTTCTTTTTTAATACCTGAATCCAAAAAATTAAAATTATCATAATGATGACAAAGTTAGCTTAATTCCCTGGTTTAAACAAACTTGTATAATCTTGAAAATTAAAAATAATTAAATTATTAATAAATCTAAAAACAAATTTAATAATAAGAGAATGTTTTTTTCACTTCATAATAGTGTAAAAATAGGTTAGCTAAGCGAGATGAAAAATTATATCCTTGTATTATAACCATCGTTGAACAACCGACCCAATTTTACTTTGAGCTTACGACTTCCAATGTTCAACTCCGTAGCCTTGTCATTTTGAACCCAATCCAGAAGACAAGGGAGCTCCAGAATCAAGTGTTGTTAGAAATTTTGCCTTCGTGGATGGCTTTTCGATGGAACTAATTTTAATTTGCTTTAGACAGAGAGAAAAACCACGAAAGCCTTCCATTGTTAGCCAAAAGGCAAGAGGCCTCTAACACTAAGGATATTTCACGTCAGCACTGAGGTCGGTGCGAGCCGGGTGCGGAATTCGTATCGACCAACCATAGCTAGTATAAGATCCCAGTTCTTCTAATTGGAAGGCGAACACTCTAACGGCTCTAAATACATAATTTTATAACCGTCGCTGAACAGCTGACTCAATTGTTTTGGGCTTATGACCACTAATGTTCAACTCCGTAGCCTTGTCATTTTGAACCCAACCCAGAAGACAAGGAAGCTCCCGAATCAAGTATTGGGAGAAATTTGTGAAATATTGGGAGAAATTTGAGGACATTTTTTTTGTAGAATTAAACCGCATTTGTGGTACATGGATAGGAAGACCACGAAAACCTCCCAGGGTTAGCCTGATGGTTAGGGGAATCTAACCCATCACCCGTCTACCACTGAGGATATTTTACGCCAGCACTGCGTGGTCAGTGCAAACCGGATGCGGAATTTGTATCGACTAACCATCACTGGGATAAGAACTCGGCTTACCTCAATGGAAGGCGAAAGCTCCATCTCTTGAACCATCACGGCTCTAAATATATAAGTTTATTTTATAACTGTCGTTGAACAGCCGACCTAATGTTGGGTTTACGACTACTGATGTTCAACTCCTTAGTCTTGTCATTTTGAACCCAATCCAGAAGACAAGGAAACTCCTGGTTCAGTACCCCCAGAGGTTTGATTTGTTATGGAAACATGGAGGATTTTGTGAATCGACAGATTTAACGTGAATCAGTCACCATTTACTACACGGGGAGTCATCGGCTGGCGGGGATTGAACTCACGATCTCTTGGACATGGGCCCAGTGACCTATCAACCACGCTATCCTGGCCGAAATATATAATTTGAGCTCTCCGATCAGCAAAATTAGGCGGCCTACGATTAATAGGAGACGGAAAATCAATTCCACAGTTTGTTTAAATGCGTGAATTTAAATAAATATGTTAAGTTTCGTTCACCGAAAATTGTTTATTATACTCTAAATGTTCAAAACGATACGATAGCACTGAAGTGTTCGTAATGTCTCACAACTTATTCCAAATTATAATGTTCGTTTTCTTAGTTGTTCCAATAAAAGAAAATTGCACTTGGCTTCAACGACTTTTTTTTTACAAGACATAAAACGTTACGCAGAGTGCATCTTGAGAAATATTGGCAAAAAATGTCTGCCAAACATTTATGACGTCTCCGTTTATTTGTTCAGAACATTTAAAACGAGAAAAGTTTTGTTCGTAAATGGGGCACTCGATGGAGGAGATAAAACAAAGCATGATTTACACCCAAAGGATTATGTTAAACTCTTAAGGGAGGGGATACTTTTGTTTAAATTACTTTTTCTTATACGCGAAGAAAATATTTATTTAAGAAGATGAGATAAAAGAATGCCTTACATGCGAAAACCATTGTTTTTTTTAAAATTTTTATTCATATAATGTAATTCCAAGCAGAAAACTGAGGATGGCGAAAATTAATTCTTTTTTTGGATTTTCTGATAATTATGGGTCTACCCCACATGTTTTTTATTACTAAATACAAAATAAAATATTGTGCTTTTTCTAATCACCCTTTGAATTTGCACAAGAAATTAATAAGATTTATCTGACCAAATTTCGAAATTACAGATTATTATTAAATGGCAAAAATACGGGTACTATATCTTGTCATACCTGTCGTTGAACAGCCGACCCACGTTTGAGTTTAAGACTGCCAATGTTACTTTGTAATAAACCTCTCACGGTTAGCCTGACTGCAAGGTCACTCTAGTTCATGATCCGTCTTAGGATATTTTACGTCAGTACTGTGGCTGGTGCGAGAAGGGGGTGCGGAATTCGTATCGACCAGCCATTGCTGGGATTATACATCAGGAATTCTATAAAAAACTATTATACCGGGCTGATACAAAATAACTTCAGATATTATTGAATCCCGGTTTGAATTGAATTATTGAATCAAACTGTTATACGTTTAATTAAAAGATGCATTTTTAACCATTCAAAATTTAAGTTCTTTTTCTGAGTTTCTTAAAAACTGTAAACAGTATTGTAAAGTTTATGCGCATTGAACAATTCTTAAGTGATTTTTTATCTATTAAAGGCTTTTCGAAAAAAAAAACACTCCAATATTTTTCAGTTTTCCTAATCTTAACGCTCCTTATGCTTTTAACTTTCTTCCGTTGCCTATATAAATACAAAACGCGATTTGATAAGAAAACAAGTAATATAATATATATTTTTTCAAGTCAATTCCTACTGAAGTCAATTCCTACTTAATTTGAAGTCAATTCCTACTCAATTTGAAGTCAATTCCTACTCAATTTGAAGTCAATTCCAACTCAATTTGAAGTCAATTCTTACTTAATTTGAAGTCAATTCCTACTCAATTTGAAGTCAATTCCTACTCAATTTGAAGTCAATTCCTACTTAATTTGAAGTCAATTCCTACTCAATTTGAAGTCAATTCTTACTTAATTTGAAGTCAATTCCTACTTAATTTGAAGTCAATTCCTACTTAATTTGAAGTCAATTCCTACTTAGGTTAACAAAGAAAGGTTTTATTTTAGTTATTTTTTTATAATTACATAATTATATATTTACTTTTTTCCCCATATAAAACTAAAATTTATTAATTAAATTTATTAATAAATTAATATTTGAAAAAAAATGTATTAACTTCGCCATCCACTACAAGTTTAAAAATGTATTTGAACTTGAAAAGTATTTTGTTAAGGATTGAAAATTTGAACAAGATATATAAATATATATAGAGTGTGAACTAATAGTAGTAATTGGAAAGAAAAAAAGTGTGTGGTATTACACAAATATATATATGGTGCCGTGGACCATACGTTCTACCACGTCATGTTCTTTATTGAATTTATCTGACACACCGAATATAAAATAATTAAATATTTAAATGGGCGCAATAAACTATTTTTTTTGTTCAAATAGTTAGAAATTATCACTTCAAGTTAGAAATGATCACTGATGTTATTTATAAAATAGGTGAAAATCTTTATCGCTTATAGTAAAATTTAAAACAACGACCAACGCTTAACCGATCAGAAAATTTCATTTCATTTTTTCCTCGTCCCTATTTAATGAACGAATTAATATTTTCGCTTTAATTATTAATTCGATATAATTAATTCGAATTAATAATTCGAATTAATAATTCGAATTAATTATATCGCTGCCAATGTTTGGACAAAGAGAGTTGGCGAAATATAACAGCAGGCGTGCATTACGGGTACATATTTGTTGAATCCATCTTAAATTTCTCGATGAAATTCTTATTTTTTTTAAAGTATTATTATTACACTCTTTAGATTTTCAAGTTTGTAGAATTTGCCGCTTTCAATGCGATAGTTCGAATCCAGCGAAATGGATCCAAATTGGAAGCAATGATTACGTACAAGCATCAAGTTCTGTAAACAAATTAATTTCATTTAGAATAATGAAACCAAAAGCTTTCAAGGCAGTTAATTAAGAGAAAGGTAATTTGCTCGCTCTGTTTGCCCAATAAACTGAATGTGTGCAGCTTTTATCATTGAAGTATAAATTGCAAATTATTTTCTATAATGTGTTTCCTTTAATTGAATAAATGCTTATTAGTTGATGCAATTGAGATTGCTGATAATTTTCATTTGAACGATATGACTTCGTATCATTTAGAAGTTTTGGGTATGAGATTAAATATCAATTATCGAGATACATCGTAATTGGCTCATATCATTTATTGATTGGTTTACATATCATATCAAATATGCTGATTTTATGTAATTGACCTGTTTGTCGGGTCGATTCACTTTTTATATTGAACCATAACATAAGCATAAGAATGTTATGAAAATGATTGATGGTTTCACTTGTAAAATTAATTGCTAAATTTTGAATTAAATGTGTGTTTATATACAGGGTGATTCTAAAAAGATGGGCAAAATTTTAGGAAGTGATAGTACACACCCAAGCAAACAATTTTTATCAAAGAATGCATGGTCAAAAACAAAACGCAAAGGTGCTGGCGCATTTGGAAAGTTGTTTGATGCAAACGTGAAAGCTCCATTCCTGTTGCGAGTCACTGCACTGCCTTACTTGTCGCCAAGCTTTCGGCCGCTGCAGGGAAAGTTCGTGATATGCCTGGTATAGAATGTTCACCTATCTTTTCTTCGCCGTTGTACTGCGTGCATAGTCGCTGCCGGCCACTGTTTTTGAACACTTATTGTAATCACATGCCATTAAATTTACTTTTATAGCTTAACTTCATCGTTCTTTGTGTGTTTTTGCCTCATATAAGAACATAAACTTTGACGCCCTCTAGCGGTTTTGGGTTTTGTTTTCGACTATACATTCCTTGATGAAAATTGTTTGCTTGGGTGTGTACTATTACTTCATAAAATTTTGCCCATCTTTTTAGAATCACCCTGTATCATATCATTATTAAAAAACTACAGGGTGTCTAATCATTTGATCTAATTATTATACTATACTAATATAAGTTTTAAGATATAATAAGTATTCTAAATTTATGTAATATATCGTCCAATTTATCCTATCGTCAAATTTATATTATATATAGCCTAATTTGACAAATTGATGTACTAGCGCAAACAGTCACATAAAAACAATAAAGTACTACCTGATAATTAAGATTTTACATAGAATCTTATAATGCGTCTAATAATTTGTCCAGGGATTGTGTAAAATTGTGTAAATTCATAATTTTAAAAAGTTTCTTTCAGACTAATATTAAGAATGAAAGATAAAATGAATGAATAGTAAGTTTGATGGGGGATAAAAGCGAAACAAATGTTACTAACAGAAAATGAATGACCTGATGGTCAATTTAATATAAAACATGTTGTTTTGAATTAAGGTAACAACATACCATCTGTTAAGCAATTCAGGCAAAAGAAAGATTAATACGGAAGACAATCTATCATAAATGTTGTCGATACCCGACGAGATGTTGTCGTCACCTCTTCTTTATTTATGAAGATAATCAATAACACATTTCTCGGAATCTCTTAAGAAACAGTTGGCTACATAGTTATATCTTGCTCAGACACGAGTAAACAAAACACTCGCGTATTAATTACTTTATTGGTTGGTAAATGCTTTATTTATATTTTAAAATGAAGTATTTTTGCGGAAAAAATTGAGTACGAAGACGAATATGGCAAAAAAGAACATATGAATTATTCTGAAAGTATTCAAGTTTTAATTTAAGCAGTTGCCGGTAGATGGCAGTAACATGTACCACTGAAGCCAGTTGTAGTAAAGAAAAATCATGTTTACAGGCGGACGGAATTATGAATAACACTGTATATATAAAGACAAGGAGTAGACAAGGCATATACAAAATGAGCATTATTATTTCGGATAGAAGAATGCCAGTAAAAAACACTCATGCATTACCCCTTAATTATTTAACACTGCAAGAGTTTCTTTACTCAAAAGTAAAAAATAGTTTACTTGGAAAGATTGAACTTTGACGTTTTCCTCGTCCATTAAGCAAGCAACCTTTGATAATGTTTGCGTAATTAATATTCAGCCATTTTCTATTATAACCAAATTTCGAGATAGTGGAACACTCTCCTAAATAAGCTCGAATAGCCGGAAGAACTTAATTTATTTAGGAATACAGCTCTACATACTATATTCACTTATTAATTCCGGCCTCGTAATGCATCTTTAAATAGAACGCGTAGAGTAGAGAGCTTTCCTTAAATAGAAAATATTATTAATAAATCATTCGTTATTATTAATATCTGCTGGATTTGAAATTCTCCTTTGCAAAAGTGCTTTGTTGTGCAACTACTCAGCTCTATTTCTGAATGTAACTAATTTTTAAAAAAAAATATAATTTGCATTGAGTTATTTAAAGGCGAGTATCATACGGAATCTGGATTAAACAAAAATATAGGATGCTCCGTAATAAAAACCCTTAATGTTTATGTTTAGAACCTTTGCGAAATATGAAATTAAAAAAAAGTATACATGTTACGGAGTTAATAAATAAGCGATGAAGAAAATAAATCGCTTTCCAATATTGTTGTATCATAATTTTACTTTTGAATTATAAATGTCTTACATTATTTTTAACTTTGATTACAAAAAAAAGTTAAGTTGTTTTGGAAAATTTGATTTTTGGTCATAAGGAAAAAAAGGGATTATGAAATACAAACATTGGATAATATTATAACCGTCGTTGAACAGTCGACCCAATTTTCGGGTTTACGTTTTCTAATGTTCAACTCCGTATTCTTGTGATTTTGAACCCAATCCAGAAGACAAGGGAACTTCTTGGATCAAGTATTGGGAGAAAATTTGCCTTCGTGGAGGGCTTTTTGGTGGAACTAGCCCTCATTTGCGTTGCCTGGAGAGGAAAACCACGAGAACTTCCCACGATTAGCCTGACGGCAAAGGGGAGACTTTAACCCGTGATCCGTCTACCACTGAGGCTATATCACGTCAGCACTGTGGTCAGTGCAAGCCGGAAGCGGATTCGAACTCGGTTCACCTCATTGGAAGATGAACGCTCTATCCCCTGAGACATCACGGCTCACTATTGAGTAATTGAAGTATTGAGTATTAGCCAGCTTCAATACATGTTTTAAGAATCCTTGTCAAAAATAAAGTAAAAAATCTTACACTTTAGAAGTGGCGAAGTAATATTTAAGCAAAAAAAGAAACAAAAACGTTATCGAAATCAGTAGAACCATTATTTTATTCTTAAATTAGTTATTAATATAAGCTATTTTGAACTTTATCAATGAAAAAGTTAATATTTTTTTACAAAATTTGATTTAGATCAAACGTGGAAAAAATGTATAATAAAATTCCGTTATAATCAACCTTAAGGTTGATTATTACGGAAAACAAAATCGATATTAAGGAACGGAAAGTAACATTTAAGCGTTTGAAAGCGCTTTCGAAATCCAACAAGTTATTACTGAGGAAGACTTGATGAGAAATATTGGAATCAGTTTAGTTGTACGAGATAACGTTGAGATGTTTCTAGCAGTCACCTTTCAATCTGTCTTTCTATCGCCTGACGATCAAAGAAGTTCCGATGTTTTCAGTCCCGCTTTCCCCATTAGTACTTCGCTAGATTTTAAAAAAAAAATTACATCTTTTTATCCTACATATATTTTGCCACCTTCAATGTTTTAAAACTTAATTTTCAGAAAGGTTTAAAAAATATGTATTTTAAGGGTGGTATTTGTGGAACACTCAGCATTCTAAGCTAGACATCACCCAGCCATAGCCCAAAACCTCTTTCATTGGGCTATGCCTTTAAACGGGCATGGTTGGAATTCTACGTAGTTTTGACAATTCTAATAGCAACTTATATTTCAGATACTTTTTTTTTTACAAAAAAAAAGAAAAAAAAAGCTGTTGTGCGATGATTCTTAGCAGCATGCATCGATTATCAAATGATCATAAGAGTTGGAGACTACAATATGAAACATTAGAACGCAAGATAAAATACGTTTTTTTTTCTTCTGTAAAAATTTTTAAATCAAATTTTAAAAAAAAATGATACAATAAAGCTTTTGAAAACAAATAGTTCACGGTATGCGCGTACATTGAATAGGAATAGCACATATTTAGTATATAAAATAAACCAAATTGCTAAATTTTATTTATTTTTTTAATTTCTGAGCATTTTTTATATTTAAATTTAATATACATTTAATACATTAATATTCCATTAATATATATATATATATATATATATACGCAATAGAAAATTAACTAAGAAATTTAATGATATTGGCACAAAATTTAGGTCCATATACCATAAATGAATTATTAAAATTCTAAAATGTGCTCTAAATGATCTCAATAGTTTTTGTCTAAATGTTTTCAATTGATTATCTTTAGGTCTATTTGCAAAATGGAAATGGCTACTTAATCAATACTTTTTCTCAATAATAAAAACACTATAAACGGCAATAATAATTCAACTAATTTTTCTAAAATTAATTATACTATTAGACAATTTCAGGTGAATTTTGTGGTAACTCCCATAGAAAACGTTAATAATATATATTTATCTCTGGAAAAAAATTCTGTTTCGTATTTTATTAAATATGGAATTGATAAATAAAAAGAATTTCAAACTAAGTAATTTAAAATAATATTATCATAAAGTGTTTAACTTTCTATTAGTGATTAAATACTAAAATCATTTTCCATGTTTAATAACAATTCCATACAATTTCCATGTTTAATAATTTGCCCAAAATTTCATACAATATCCGTTATAAATTTCGAAGGATCACTTGTGGTTCTGATATTTATCTAACTTTACCTGGTACTATATTCTCTTATTACTTAAGAATATTGTTAAAGAATGTTTTATATGGGTTTTTATCTATCGGCCTATTTTAGAATCTATTTACATTATCTTTGATTTTACTCGTATTATTGTAAAAAATCTATTGCAACTTTTGATTTCGAGAATCTNTTTTGAACGGAAAATGTCTTGATGAGTTTCGAAACTTTTCCTATCACAATAATAGTTTCCTTTCATGAAATCATCTCTATTATGGGGGTTAGATATTTTTTTTCCTCACAAATTCTCTATGTTTCAGATAGAATGTCACCCTATTTTTTAGCAATTTTCACAAGTATAGATAAGTTTCTTTTTCTCAATTCGTCTTTTGTATCTGAATCATTTTGTATAGTTAAATTCAGATTTAGAATTGTTCAGTTGTTCCTAGATATTCATTAATTATTGAAAATTAGTTTAGTTAAGGCCATTATGAGTAAGAAGTTTAGTAAAAACTTGTATGACCACAAATATCGGGTATTGTCTAAGACCATTTTTAATTACACTTTGAATGCATTTTTTACAAATTATCACGTTTTTTTTTCTATTTGAAAATAATATTTTTTAATAGCTATATAAAATGGGGGAATTATTTTATGAATATAAACAATTTAAATCTTGTACTTTAATTCATTTTTCTGAAATTGAAGAGAAAATGTTTCAGTTCCATAAATTAGTTCAAAAAATAAAAAATTAAAAAATATGCTATTTTTATATTTTAGAAATTGACAAAATTGGGTGAGATTTTTAATGGAAGATACAATTGAAAAAAAAATGTGGGGACAGTAGTTATCGACCCTGTCTACCTTCATCTATGTAGAGGTACCCCACCATCGAATCGAGTTAACATGTCTTATATACTAATGAATTGGAATTATAGTTTGTAGTGGTAGATATACTACAGTCTATAACAACATAACAATTGTTTTTTATGAAATAATTTTAATAATTTTAAATAATAATTTTATTACTGAAATAATTATAAAATAAATGTAAATGCTTTACCATTAATTGACCAGTACTCTTAATTAATCAATAAAATTTGATTTCATTAAATATATTATTAATGAAATATGGCATATTTTGTTGAAAATAGAATAATACATATTTCTTTTAATGCAACAATCTGCTTATCATCGAAAAACCAAATAAAGATATGGAAAAAATATATAACATTTCCGACAGCCCTTAACTTTTAACAATACCAGGTTTATTTATAAAAACCAATTTTAAAATTAAAAAAAAAACCACCTTCTTATAGTAAAAAAAATCTTTTATATATTTTCATTTAAAAATTAAGCATTGAGTAATGTGTTTTTAAAAAAAAGAACAAAATTCACATACACACGTGATTTGATAAAAGATTTATTTATTGAAATGGTAATAAGATTTTAGGATTACAAACAAGTATACTTTGCAAGATTATTCTTTTTATCATCAATACTGCTTCCCTAGGGACATAATTTGCAAAGAAAACTGGAAAAAAAAAATCTCGAAAGCATAATTAGATTTTTTAAGAAAACTTTGCATTTTTCGATTTATTTTTCTTTTAGAAAAGAAAAAGGGGAAAAAAATCAGCCACTCTTTTCTAACAAAAGAATTTTTCAGAAACTGGATGAAAACTTTATAAATTCCATCTTTTAGAGTCAGACGAAACGGTTTAAGAGAGTTTCGGTAACATTTTCTTTTCTTTAACTTTTTGAAATTAATTTAATATTCAAATTTGAATGTTTTCTTCCTCTTCAAGCTCAATGAATTGTCCCAAATAAAAATATAAACATTATAATGAGCGATAATTAATAACTTTAAATATGCATTATTATTCAAGTGGTATACTTGAAATAATTTTCAGTAATTGTAGTGTGTCCATCACTACAAAAATAAAATTCCAAGTCACAAATATATAAGACATGTTAACTTGATTCTATGGTGGGGTACCTTAACATAGATGATGGTTGACAGGGTCGATGTGACTCTCCCCTCATTGGTGACCCGGTCGTGATGTAAACATGCCTACCTTGACAAAAACTCCTACTTCGATTTGAACACGCCTACTAAGATGAATGGTCCACATTGAACAGTTGACTTGCTACTTGTTACTGTGATATTATCCACCTCCTCACACTGTTGCTTCTCAGTCTCGATCACACACATCATCAGTCTGTATACATTCGACTGCCAATGGCAACACAGGAGCGACCACGACCGTGAAATTAATACAGCTCTCACGATCAGTACTCAAAAAGTAAGGTGATCTTAATACAGCTCTCCCAGCTTCTCACAAAACAGCAACGCATCAACTAGTCATCGAATTTTATGACAGATATAATTCTGGTGGGGGAGTACTGTAGTGTGTCTACCACTACAAAAATACAATTCCTATTCAGTAGTATGTAAGACTCGATTCTACGGTGGGGTACCTTAACATAGATGAAGATCGACGTGATTCTTCCCACAGTATATTCATTTCAATTAATTTATATTTAAAATAATGACCTCAAATCAGAAAGATCCACAGGTCTGAATAAGGCATGGATGTTCTTTCCTTCTCATCTATCTTACTGTGTTGACCCACCTACTATTTTCTCCCCGAGAGAGTGGTCAACAAGTCTGACACCCAAATGACGAAGGTTAATTCCCGGGTGGGCATGGGGGGAAAAGAAAACTTAAAACTGTAACTACTTAGTGTGCAAAAAATGTTAGAATTTAATAATGTTCAGTTTTGCCAGTTATAAATTATATTCAGAAAAACAGTCAAATTCTTAATTTGAAATAGCGCTTTAAACATATTTAGACCTTAAGTATCATCATCATCATAGTTGGTCAGACAGCCCAATGTGGGCCAATGCCTTCCTCTGAAGATTTCTCCATGACAAATTCCGATTTATTTTTGATCTCCAATTCTTTTCATTTATTGGAAGAAAATCAGACTCCACCGAGTCAGCCCATCTCAACAGCGTCTTTCCCCGCTTTCTTGTTCCAGTGGATCTAAAAAGCAGTATTTTTTTTATTGTAGTGTCATCACTCATTCGAATCACATGGACCACCCAATTCATTCTATTTATTTTTATGTATTTAATAATATCGGGTTGTGTTTATAAATCTCTTGTACAGTTCAAAGTTAAATCTCCTTCTCCAGTTATTGTTTTCATTGACACCACCCGGTATACTCCGCAAAATCCTTCTCTCAAATAGGGCGATACAATTTTCCTCCAGTTTTGTCATTGTCCAAGCGTATGTCGAAACTGGCCGGAAGAGAATTTTGCAGATTAAGAACTTAGTTTTTCTAGAAAAAAAACCTAGATTTGATAAATCTCCTAATAGCCAGATAGCGTCGTATTTTTTTTAATTTTATTTTAGGAGTCATTCTGTTGTCAATAGAAATAATTGATTCTAAATAAGAAAAACTCCTTACTGTTTCAAATCTACAAGAATCTATTTTAAGATAGGGGTCTGGGACCTTAAGGATAACCCTAACTAAATAAAAAGTACACAAAATTAAAGGTATCTCAAAAATTGTTAAAAAGAAAAATAAGGAAGGGACATGCGGGAGAGGCAAACTTTAACAGAAACATTTAAATGTCTAACATCTTTATTTCGAACTTGTCCGCAAAAGCTAAAAAATAAAATCTATCAAGCTCTAATACATTTACTCCACCCTTGCGAGTCTTTTTTGTTGTGCATTTTCAATTTATTCTAAACTCGGTACAATGAATTGCAATTGAAAATCCTTATGTAATCTAGAAAAGTAATTTCTCAAGTGGCTATCCAATAAAGAACGATGTCAGAACTTGATAGCTTATTTTGTAATTGGATTAATTTCAATTTAAGACTGAGAATTCTTCTCCAGAATAGATTAATTTTCTCGATAAGATATTTAGAATTTTTTCTTCTTCTTTCATATGTTTTGATATTTAGGGAATAAAAAAAAATATTTCACCAGCTTAATTAAGTTTTCTTTATATTCGATTAACCCTCATGATTTGGACAGTTCTAAGCAGCAACGATAAGTAGATGTTTCGATTTTATGAACAAAAAACTGTAAGCATTTGGTTACTACTTTTTTTTAGCTTTAAATTTCAAAATTAAAAACAAATATCAATCGAAGACTGATGACCTGAGCCTTCTGAGTATCTTTTTTTTTCTTGCGCATTGCGTTCAATTCATGAAACATTTCCCCTTAGGGCGAATTTGTAACTTTTATTTTGTTCTTTTGAAATTATGACCAATGCCAACGGTGAAAATATGTTTTTTCCTTTATTTTTGTCAACAAAAATAGAACGACTTATTTTTGAATTATGTGCAATTTTCACCAAACATTAAACATTTATCAGAATTCAAGGCGCAGAACTTAAATGATAGTTACCTGGTGCGGTCACAAAATAAAGGATGATTTAACATTCTATTTGTGTATAATAGATACACTTTGAACATTTAAGATTAATTTTAAAAGCAAAGAAGAAGAATAGGCACTTGTTATGTTATAGTTATGAGATTTCGTCAGTTAGAAATACTGAGTCGATCAAGCCATGTTAAATTTACGAAAAAACGTTTGTTTCATTTCGGTAAATTTTAACTATTGACCAATAAGAAAAACTTATCCGTATGTCTGAACTCTCTAAGATTAGTTAGTTAGATATAGTTCGTTCACCAGGAGTTGGCACGTGGCTCCACCTCCTCGGACGCAGAGTTCATTTCTGCGTGGGAGTAAGAAGAGAAACATCTCCGTGCTTGAAATTGAGACAACCATTAATGCGCACCAAACACAAGACTTCGTTTTCAGTCACTTCGCTTTATCATCTGCTATTATACCTTTCGTTTCTCTAGATAAATTAATATATTTTACACTTAAGAACTGCTATTTTCCCAGAAAAACGTCTCAAAAAGGATAAAATATTCACTCAAAAGAGAGAAATATCATCGAATTTATGAAATATTTAATGTAATGCAGATAAAGTTTGAGAAATAAATATTTTTGCCATACGATCGCCAAATAGCAGCCTTGTTCAGGATTGTTCCCAACCTTCTCCCATAAATAGCGAAATAGTATCGTCGCCTACCAAGTGATGAAGATGGAGCCAAGTGCCTACTATAGCAGAAACTCTCGATTCGAGTCACTCTACGGGCCTCAGGAATTCAACTACGGTGTTTGAATTTGGCATGTTGAAAAGGCCACATTTGTTTATGAACTTAATACAAAGTTTTCGAAATTCAAATTTGTTTGAAAGTTATAATAATTTTAAGTGTTTTTTTCTTTAAGAATTTTTTTCATTACTTTTTGCTTTACGTTACATTTTGCTTTGCTGCTCAAAATAAGACTTAAAAAGATGAAATTATAGAGGCGTGTGAAAAAAAAAATTGTACAAGAAATTCCGTAGCAAAAAAAAAAGCGATTCGATTGTTAGTTCGTGAATTCGATTGTTAGAACTTGTAGTAAAACCTGATTATTAACTTGTGAAAACCTAATTATTAGATCAAAAGGTAGTTAGGGTGTACTATTATAAGTACTCTACCGTTTATTTCCTACCATCCAATATATTTCCAGCATTACATAATTGTATTAAATTTTGGATTGAAGTACAAATATCTTCTACACCCAATATATCACACCAATTCTATTCATTAGGGCGAATTCGTGAAGACAGAGAGCAATATTGGATGGACAAATGTTGTTAATTTTAAAACGATAAGCAGCATGCCTTACAATTCAAAGTCATTAAAATTCTGGGAGGAAACAAAATTAAAGTAATTCCTCCGATACAATAGTCCAGCAAATGTCCATTCAAAACTATGTAGACAACGTTTCATTCAATTAATTTGCCACCTCTCTTCACTTTGGGGCATGGAAAACAGTTTTGGCTGATTGGGAATTCTGTTCTGAGAGCTTTTAAATGATAATTTGTTTAGCAACTTGTGAGAAAAGGAATCTACAATTAATTCAGAGAGATTCACACTCAATTTAAGATTGTAAACACTTATAGGGGACCGTGTTTTAGAAAATCAAGATCGATTGGTTGGTTCCAGTTTGGTGGCGTCTCCTCTACAGATAAGAGTTCATTTCAGGTACTGAGTAAGGTAGTAGGCTTTATCGTAAAATGAAATATTGCCATTTAGTAGATTGACACGCTATTGTTATAACTTTTCTCAATTCGTAATCGTTATTCAACGTTGGTTATAACCTTCAATGCTGATAACTTAGAATTGTTAATAAAGGAAAAAAATAAATAAGGAAAAAATAATAATAAAGGACAAAAATAATAATAAAGGAAAATTAATAAAGGACAAAAATAATAATAAAGGAAAATTAATAATAGAAAAAAATAATAATAAAGGAAAAAAATTGTTAAAAAGAAAATCTGCAGTTTTATTAAGCGAAAGGTTCCTGCAATTGCATTTGACAGTATATTTCAGAGTCATTTTCAGAGGGATTCTTAACTCTTTAGTTTTGACACTATGCCATTTTAGAATAAGCTTAGATTTTTTTTTTAAAATTTCTAATACAGAGAAACAAAAACAATGAGCAAAAACAGAAAGAACAAACATCAAAATAGCAGAAAGGCTGAAAATAAGCAAATGTTAAGATTTTTTTTCGTATTTTTGTTGGTTGTCATGATAAGAAAAACAGGATTACAAAGCCTTTTTCCAAAGCAAAAATTCTGCAAAATTATTAATAAATAATAATAGAAAAATCTCATGCAAAGAACGTCATACAAATGGAAGCAAATAAACTAACATAAAATCCAGTTTCTTTTTTTATTCTTTTCTGAGTTATTATGATAGTAAGACTCGAACTTTTAAGGTTTTCGCGTATTTAACGATTAGATTTCAAAAGTAAGGCAAATATTTATCTTAGATCAGCTTTTTATTCAGGAAACAGCTCAAAATGCCTGTTCCAGAAAATGGACGCAGCACTAATTGTGTTTTTTTTTTCGAAAATGGAAACAGCTCAAAAAGTGGATTCAAGAAAATGGAAACAGCTCAAAAAGTGGGTTCAAGAAAATGGACACAGCTCAAAAAGTGGGTTCAAGAAAATGGGCAGAGCTCAAACAGTATGTATATGAAAATGGACATAGTTCAAAATACTTGTTGAAGAAAATGAACACAGACCGAAATAAGTGTTTAAGACTTAGAAATTGATTTTGTTTTTCAAACTTCTCTTATGAAAGTTGTTCTCGTTCTAAAGAATAAGCCAATAAATCCAAATAAATTCGTGATGGGCTATTGTCCGTTTTCCTAAATCACAGAGTACATTTTTTAAAATCAGTCTTTTTTGAAAAGATTGTGTAAGCTAACAATAGTTTTTATGAGGTTGCTTTGGATCCAAAAAAGTGATAATATTTGTATTAAAATTTCATTGTGCGAATTTAGATTTTTAAAAACCATTTTATCGTTTAGTCTACTGAATCTGAAAAGATTGCTTAAAAAGTTACATCTGTAATGTGCCCGGTCATCTCAGCACACCAAATTCCAGAACTTTAAAGTTTAAAATTATAATTATATGATTTTAAAAAGCAATGAAAAGAAAGTAGGAAATTTCTTTCTTAGTTACAAAATATGGGTTAAACATTGAAAAGGGGAATTTTTAATCACGCATTTCGACCTCTATTCGATTTAAGAGAGCTAACTGACGCTTTTCTTATTTGTTGGCGTCAATGCTGCATATTGCTTGGAACGATTCTGTCGCTCGCCAATTTAAAAATATTTACAAAGACAAAATTATTTGCAATATTTATACAAAAGTTTGTAAATATTTATGAAGCTTAAATATAAAGCTTAAATATTTATGGAGAAATGGACATTTATGGAGAAGTGGAAAATGGACAACTCTATGGTCTTATTTATTTTGTTATAACTTGAAAAATATTCAATAAAATTAAATAATATTTTTAGAGCAATTTAAAATGAATTATAAAATTTTTGTTTCGAAATTTGAGAAAGATTCATTTAAAACTACGAAAAATATGAGAAATTAAAGTAGTTCTTTTATATTCTGCATGCGCAAGAGAAATTAAAAAAAAAACATTTTTTATTTTGCAAAATAAAAAATGTTTTTATTTTGAAAAAAATACTTTTGCATTACTAAGAAAATAAAATCCAATTTGAATATTTTAAAAATTTAAAAAGCATCAAGCAATTTTCTGAATAGTTTTCAAACTTTTAAAAAAGAATGCTTAAAATAATAAGGGTTTTTCCACATATTTCATTTTGAACTATTGAACAAGATTTATTAAAAGTGACACCAGCATTATTGGGACCCCTAAAAATATCTTTTTAATCACATTTTGGTGTATGAGCGTTTATTGTGAGGTATTATAGATTGTTATTAAATTCTGTCTTATGGTACAGAATAATACTTGTAAAAAATCCCTTATTATTTTGAGCTTCTTTTAGAAAGTACGAAAACTATTTAGAAAATTGCTTGATGCTTTTCAAATGTTTAAAATATTCCAATCGAATGTTTACAAATACAGTTCACTATAAAATTAAGATTTTTTTCTAAAACCTTTCCTGCGCATACGCAGTATTAATTTTTTTTTCAAATTTTGAAGCAAAAGTTTTGTAACTAGTTTTAAATTACTCTAAAAATTTTGTTTAATTTTACTGAATATTTTTAAAACTATGCAAAAAAACGTAAGACAAATTTTTTTTTTATTTTTTATAAAAATGTCCATATTTCCATAAATAATAAACGAAATTTTGTGTAATTAGTGAATTTAGTAACCGAACTAAATCTCCTGCTAGTTACTAATCTTTTGCCTATTGCTAAATTTTTTTGCCAAGGGATATACGAAAACATTATTTTCGGTTTGTAATTTATTGTGGTCTCTCAAACCTCTAGAAGTTTTTACCACTCTGAATAACTTTTGATTTAACAATCGAATCTTCACGTTTTAGGACTCAATCTTACGGTATCCGAAGTGACCTCAAATACGCTAATTAATTACTATGACGATATTTGAAGTTACGAAATCAAACACAAAAAACGTACTTTTTTTGAATAAACATACCTTTTAAACAACGGATTCGGATTTATGATCCAGAAATTATCTGGGTATATTTACAAAATATATCCTAAAATATCTATCTATATGTATACAGCAATCTGGGAATATGGAAATATGGTTAGGTCAGGAGAGCAGTCCAAAGTTTGTATCCCTTAATGTTAACTTTACGTTTTGTGTATTTCGCTATATCTCGAAATCTTTTTATGTGAATCGAAAACTTTTGCACGCAAGTAAAAAATTTTGCGCACAAGTAAGTGAATCGAAATTTTTTTGCATACGTTTATAAAAAAGATAATTCTGTGCAAAAATAACTTTCAGTAAATATTTATCATTTTATTAATCATGATTGAATAAATTTTGAATTGAAAAGAATCTTCAGTGAATTTGAGCGAAATCGGTCGAATACTTCCTCAGAAGTTAAATTTCCAAAAAAGATTCAGATATTTGAAATTGTATTTCTCAGGAACTATTCGATCGATTTCGCTCAAATTTTTGTATTCTCCCATGTAAAATTATGTTCTTTAAAATGATGCAAAAAATTGTGTACTCAACAATTTAAAATTGTTTCTACCGCTATTTAATAAAATAATAACGAAAAATAAATATTTACTGAAAGTTATTTTTTGCCTAGAATTATCTATGGATTATCTATGGAATTTTACAATAGTCTGCAATTTTTTTTTAATTTGATTAAAAAGTTCTCGAGTTATAGCTAAATATGCAAAAAGTAAAATTAACATCTAACTTTGGATCGCTCTCTCGACAGAACTACGGGGACCCCATTTCCCAGATTGTGGCTACCCCTTATAATTTGGTGGTCAGAAAGCCAAATCAGTCGAAAAGAAAGTACGTTTTTTTGTTCTGATTTCGTAGCTTAAAATATCGTTTTCTCTAATTAATTAGAACATTTGAGGTCACCCCCTCATGCCATTGAGATTGAGAACGTCAATATCTGATCATCAGATAAAATTTTATTCAGAAGAGAAGAACATTCAAAAGAAGAACCTATTTAGATTCGTTATTACTAGAGCCCGGATTTTGATGACCTAAAAAATCTCAACTAATGCCCTTAAAAAGTGCAAAAAATGCCCTTAAAAAGGACAAAAAGTGCACTTAAAAATCCAAAAATTGTGCAAAAAATGCCTTAAATAAAGTAAAAAATTGCGCAAAAAATGCCTTAAATAAAGTAAAAATATTGAATTAAAAAATGTTTTGCTCTTTAAAACTATTATGAGTCATTTAAAAAATATAAGCAATGCAATATTTGTTCTGCGTTCATTAAAGTTTGAAAAATTTGTTTTATATCCTAAAATAACAAAAAAAGGAAAATATATTGACACCAAAATATTTTTATTTTGTATAGAAACTATAATGGATACAACAACTTCCATCTCATAATATTACTAAATATCAGAATTACATTGAATTATTAAGTGTTTTTTGATAATTTGAAATGTAAACGAGAGTCTCTTGTCTGAAAGTAAATTTTCATTCCTGCAGAAGCTTCTTTCAACGTCTACTGATGTTATAGGTGCGTACTTGAAAAATATGGTCTCACTTACTGACAATTCTTCTTCAATTTGAAAAGATTTTGCTTCACCTGTTAATATTCTATAGATTTTCTTCATTGTTTGGAAGCCAGTGTAATAATGAAAATTGATAAAAAATAATAAAAATTGGAAAAAACTAACAAAAAACTTTAAAAAATGCATTAAAATGCAAAATACGCCCCAAAATTTAAAGAAAAATGCCCTATAAATATAAAAAAGTGCTCCAAAAGACAAAAAATGTCCAAAAATGCAAAAAATGCAAATGACATCAAAATCCGGGACTTAGTTATTACCTTTTTCAATCCTTATGAAATATATTAGTTTCTCGGGTTTACAATAATCAAAAATTGACATGGATAAAATTTTTTAAAATGTTTGATAACAGACCTTGCTTTTTAAATTGAATCAAACCGAAGTTTTTCATTGAAATAGCGAGGGTTTATTTAATCAAATCCTATTTCTTAGTGTTCAAGAATTTCTCGCTTTAAATTTTATCCTTATATTTCAATGTAATTTTTTAAAACTATTTAGTTACATGAATTAAAACATTTTGGATCAATGATATCAATTATAAATAGTATGGTGACTAAAATATTTTTTTTAAGAGTAAAGCTATTTTAAATCATTCAATATCCTCAATGAGCTTAAACAGTGGTTAATATATAAACTTACAATTAGAAGTATTATTAAGTTACAATATAAACTTATCAATTGTGTCCAATATACTGTGATATAAGTATTCACTTCTTATTTTCAGACTACTGAAGCTGTTGTGGCACTCTTTGTTTAAAGCCTATCCACCGCGACAAGGTGGTGCCACATCGGATAGGGTCGGTTTTTAATTGTCCTGCCAAAAACCGTATAAAAAGCAGATAGTGATTCGATTTTTAATTGTCCTTCGGCCAAAAATCGTGTAAAATGCAAGCAATATTTTGATTTTTAATTGTCTTAAAGCCAAAAATCACAGAAAAAGCTACTGCAAGAAAAGGTCCGGACACAGCGTAACCCTCAGAACATGCTGATGCTACTTATCCGGACATCCAGAGAGATTAAATCAATCTCTCTGGGCCATACAGAATAATTATTCTGTCTGGCTCAGAAAATTCAATTGCATGTGAACAAGGTTCACCCTGTTCAACGCTGTGCATTGGACAGCAATTGAGTTTGGAAAAGAACTTGCAGATCTTTCTAAACCACTTCATAATGCCAGTGGGTATTTAAAACGTTTTTTTGAAAAGAGCTTAATAAGGACAAGTTGATCGCACCACTATCAAAATGGAAATGACTGAAACAAAGCAATGTTTCTTTATTAATCTTGTAACAATTGTATTAGAGCATTGTTGGAATGGAAAAAAGGAAGTTAGTTTTGTATTTAAATAACAAACGTAAACAATGAGCAAGCTAATTGTTAAAATGAACTGAAATTTTTAATTGTTTTAATCTTTAGCACAAGCTTGATGTGCAGATGATCAGTTCCAATGAAATGGGAAAACACTTTAGAAAAAGTCACACTATGATAGGAATAAGCGTTCGGAACATATTTTTTTTTTAATACAGTTAAAATAGATGTAAGGAAAATAGCATATAACGATAAATCCATTATTACGACTATTCCATTCATCTACTAGTTTCCGTCAAAATATTAGTATTAAAGATGCAAAAATTGTATAGTTATGACAAGTTAGCCCACTTTCGTTACAAACATTCTTTAGGGCGGGGCATTTTTCTGTCGTTTATGTGAGCAATCCTATTCGAAAAAGGGGAAAATATGGAAGACATCTTTATTACTTTTTAAAAAATCATTATTATTTATTTATTTACTTAAAAAATTGAACAAAAATAGGAAATAATTTTTTGACTGATCAATTTGTGCAGTTTCAATCATAATTTATATGGTTTTTAGTAGCTTTTACAGCTAGTATAGTTATGTTTTCAGAAATTCTTATTTGTATTACAATGCGTGAAATTTTGTGATTATGATAAAAAGGTTATGGGAACACAGTCGCTTATTTAACCCTAGATAACTAAACATTCGTCTGATAGACTCCTCTATTAGTTTTACGAATTCGAAATGTCACACAACCATCCTCATTTACAATATCTTCTTTCTAGTAAAATGAGTTATTTTCAGTTGCTAAGCATGACTGTATACTTGTAACTTTTTCGAGATTCCTCTGTAAACGTCGTCTAACTGTTGAATGTTAAGTTCCGCCATCATAACAATCGAAGATATTTTGAGTATTGAAAAGCCCACAGAAGACACGACAAAAAGTAAGGGCGAACGAACGCAGAATTTGTATTATTTGTTCATCCAAAAAATGCAGAATGACAGAAAACGTATGCAACTACTGCAGCAACTTACACTTTACTTTTTATATTTGTTTTAACTTTATTTTAAGCTATGCTAAATTGTTTGCCATAAATAAAAGAAATATAAAAATATACTTGTTTTTAATTCGTAATCTATTAGCTGAATGACTAGTTACAGGTGCCGGCGGAAGACATTTTCAAACCCCGGTCGTTACTGAAAACGGCGCTCTCAATTCAAATTTGTAAAAGTTCTCTTGAAAGAAAGACCCTTTGAATTGCCTCTCTGGTGTTTGAAATTGTTTTAATTACAATATTAGAACCAGAAAATTATAAAATCTAAATCAACCCTGAATGCTGCTTTAGGAAACAAATGATGAAAATAAATAACAATGAAAGATTTCAGGAATAAAAAAAATGGTTACCTGTTTAATGAATGAGAATATCAACTCAGGTATTCTAATATAAATAAATATCTATTAAAATAAATTGTTTTAATCAATGTAATCTTATATGACACAGAAATATATAAGCATGAACATTAAAATACATTTTTTCTTGCTTTGGCAGACGCGAATGGTTTTATAGCTTTATAGTTTAATAGCTTATAATCCATAGTCCATAAAAAAATAGTCGGTTGGAGAATTATTCGAAAAAGCATGAAAACTTTTGAAATGATATCCGGTTAGAGTGATAGGAAGATAGTAGAATCGAATATTGAGAAAAAGGCCGACCAGTCTGTGTAGGGGGCAGGGAACTGTCCTTGCATCAGAAAGGTTCTGGGTTCGAATCCCGGGCAAGGCATGGATGTTTCTTTCCCTCTATCTGTGTTCTATGTCCTTTCTCCTTTGTGTGTGAATGTGTGAATGTGACCCGCCCTATAAACGGGTTGTGGTAGTGTGACGTGGGCGACGCTGTTCCACCGCCGTGGCTTCGCCACAGGTGCCCACTGGGTAACGAAAAGAGAATTAGCAGTTCTGGCACTTTCTGTGGCCAATGGACAATAGCTCCAAGTGCCCGCCATTAAAAAAAAATATATTGAGAAAAAGGGAATCGGTTAGAGTTGTTGTAGTTCTTGTTGTAGTTCATTTACGTCGCACTGGAGCTGTACAATGGGCTATTGGCGACGGTCTGGGAAACATCCCTGAGGATGATCCGAAGACATGCCATCACAATTTTGATCCTCTGCAAAGGGGATGGCACCCCCGCTTCGGTAGCCCGACGACCTGCACGCGAAATCGAGCACTGAGTCGGTAAGAGAAATATTCAAATGATAGTGAGTTCGAATAATGTTCAAATAATATCATTGTGATAAAAAATTTAAAAATAAAAACTTAATTTAAAATTTTATTTTTTCAAAAAATATACCATATTTTGTTCAAAATTGTGAAGTTTGCTATCTATAATTACTTAGTTCAAAATGATATAAACACTTTTATACTATACAATTCAAAGTTTTTTCTACCCTTTTTAAGTCCCACAGTGAACTGATCGTTAAGACACGGTTCCCAGCAGATCACCGATGTCAAGCATCACTGGCTGCGGTCAGTGTGTGGGTGGGTGACCACTTGGATCAGCCTGCGTAGGGACCGAGGGTGGGCGGTATGGATCCTCGTTAAACTGTTCTACCGTAAAGTGCTCGACTTCGCGTGCAGACCGTCGGGATACCGAAGAGGGGGGAGCATATCCTCCGCAGAGGATCAAAATTGTGATGGCATGTCTTCGGATCATCCTCAGGGATGTTTCCCAGACCGTCGCCAATAGCCCATTGTGCAGCTCTAGTGCGACGTAAATTAAC
>NC_092209.1:93863195-93883018 GCF_043381705.1 Parasteatoda tepidariorum
AATACCGCACACCCTCGGTCCCTACGCAGACTGATCCAAGTGGTCACCCACCCGCACACTGACCGTAGTCAGTGATGCTTGACTTCGGTGATCTGCTGGGAACCGTGTCTTAACGATCAGTCCACTGCGGGACTTTGAAATTTAACGAAACTAATTTTAGATTTCTGGGTCATAGTTTCAATGGCCATTTTGTTAAAATGCCACATGCGTTTTGGAGTTTAAATTAACTTAACTATTCCTTAATGTCCTAAAAGTATGTTAAATTTACGCTAAATTAAATCAAGCAGCCTGAGCCTTAGCGTAAAGTCTTAGATTTGTGTAAAACATAACTTTTAATAATTTATACTGATATAGTATTGTTTGAACGTCAAATCTTAATAAATTGAAGATATTTCATTTTTAAAGAATATGAATATAGTATTCAAAAAATATTAAATGTAAGTGATTTCTTGCGATTTCACTTTAGTTGTACTTTTAACTTATCAAAACATTGGTTTTTTAAATTTTCCGGTGGATTTTACTATTTTAATTTGGATATTATATGTCAAATCCTTATTTCTTGAAATTCTACTAAAAAGTACGTCATGTTATGTTAATTTTTAGAAAAAATGCAAATAATTTTTTTTGAGGTGTTGAGTTGAATAAATAATATTCAATAGATATTAAGACAATGTCATTAGTTTCATTACATATTCTGTTAATCTTAGTGTCTTACAACAGGTTTATTAAATTTGTTTGTAATCCGTTGAAATACGTAGAAAAATTAAATTGCAAGTGTTTTGTTAGAAAATATGTAAATTCGCTTAATAGTATTTAATATGAGATTTATCATTGGTTAAACTCAATAAATTTAAAATATATAAAATCGCAAAAAAAATTTAAAAACAGGATTTCAACAGCTTTTAGGTACTTATGTTAATTGTTAATTTAAATGTGTAAAACATGTACTTCGAAAAGTGCAATAAAGAACTATTTACATGTGTAGAGTATCTACCACTACAAAATTAAAATTCCAATTCACTAGTAAATAAGAAACGCTAACTCTATTCTATGGTGAGGTACCTTTTTAAGAATGAAAGTTGACGTTGACGATAACTATACTTCCCACATTGGTGACCTTCGAACGTGGTGCGAACATGACAGTAGCTCCTGCTTCATTGAATGGTCCACATTGAACAGTTGAGTTGCTACTTATGTGACTGCGATATTATCCACCTCCTCGTGGTGTTGCTACTCAGTCTCGATCACACACAACGTCTACACTCTACTGCTAATGGCAGGACAGGAAAAATCACGGCTCTGAACCTAATACCGCTCTGACGAACAGCAAAAGTATGGTGATCTTAATACAGCTCTAACGGCTTCTCACAAAACACCAATGATTCAACTAGTGGTATCTCATTCATCGACACAGATAAAATTCTGGTGGGGAAGTACTGTAGCGTATCTACCACTACAAAAATACACTTCCAATTCATAAGACACGTTAACTAAATTCTATGTTGGGGTACCTTATCATTGTCTCCGATTACCCCCAGATGGAACCGTCTCATTGCAAAGAAACAAGTCCAGGGCTCTCGTTGATTTAACGTTCTAGTAAGTTAAAATGTTAAATCACTTTATATTTATTTTTTGGTGTAACTGTATTTTATTTTGAAAGCATGTTTAAATGCAATTAAATTAAAATTAAAACATCAAAATAATCTAATATAAACAATCAACGTCCCCTCCCAGCGGGCTGAGATAAAATTATCAAACGTTGACAGATCCGCGGTGATAAAAAGGTTGGGGAACACTGTACTAAGTGTTCACTTTCACCTTTCAGTTGCGCTTCGGCGATTTATTATTTATTTCCACTCAGATGAATTAGTTGGAGCCCCTAGCGGGGCTGACGCTAAGATAACCAACACATATGAGTATGAGTATGAGTACTAAGTGTTCTTATTTGTTTTGAGCTCACAAGTTCGTATATGTATAGGAGTAAACAAACAAAAATTAAATGGGATAAATAAATATTTCACACATTTACAACTATTATTAATTTTATGATGATTACAACCAAAAATACCAGCAGATTCTGTGTTTACAATATCAGTGATTTTTCTGTTCAAAGGGAATGCAACAACAATTACATCTTAACGTTTCAACAACTTTCATTATTTTAAAGTGCACAAAATCAAGAATAATGTCACGTTTTTTCTTGAAAAAATTTGTGGTTATAGAAAAAATAGAAATTAAATCAGTTAAGAATTACCGAGCATTATACCGGTTATTCAAGAGAAAACAATCACTTTAATGCTTCCGATATTCATTTTTCTGATACAATCGAAATTTCAAATGAGCGATTTGAATTTCGAGTGTTCATATAAAATTGTCAGAAAATTACCTGAAATTTCAAATTGAAAATACAATGGTTATCAATACATAACTGCAAAGGAAAAATCGAAAAATAACCTTGATTTAAGATAAAATCGGTGGAAACAAAACAAGCTAAAAAGTGTATATTTAAATACGCGATTCGAAACGTGAAAGATTGAGAGATTGATTTAATCTCTCATTGATTGAATCTCTCATCCAGGGAGATTGATTTAATCTCTCATTGATTGAATCTCTCATTCAGAGAGAATGATTTAATCTCTCTGGATATCCGGATAAGTAGCATCAGCAAGTTCTGAGGGTCACGCTGTGTCCGGACCTTTTCTTGCAATCGCTTTTTCTGTGATTTTAGGCTTTAAGACAATTAAAAATCAAAATATTGCTTGCATTTTACACGATTTTTGGACGAAGGGCAATTAAAAATCGAATCACTATCTGCTTTTTATGCGGTTTTTGGCAGTACAATTAAAAACCGACCCTATCCGATGTGGCACCACCTTGTCGCGGTGAATAGGCTTTAAACAAAGAGTGCCCCAACAGCTTCAGTAGTTTGAAAATAAGAAGAGAATACTTATTTCAAAGTATATTAGATAAAATTGATAAATTTATATTTTAACTTAATAATATTTCCAAATGCAAATTTATATATAATTTTGTTTCCCTTCTCCAATGCTTTAGAAGGCACATCACAAAGTAATTCGAACAAAGTGGCATGGCGAAATAGACACATCTGAATTATTTAAATGTAGGGATGAGCAACACAACTGTTAATCATATCCAAAAAGCGGACCATGTTGGCATCTTTGCTTTTGATAGACTATGACCGCAAAGCTTTAAAACATGAAAAAAGCCTGACATGAAAAAGATATATTTTTAATAATTATCATTGATGACTTAATGTGATTTTTAGAGTCGCGTAACGCATGCATATAACGCTGCATAAAAGCAAGTTAAAATACCGAAGAAGTTTTAATTATGTTTTGTTTTAATTACGATTAAATTTGGTTTAGTTCGTTTGTAAACTACAATGAATCAGAGGAACGATTAAAACAAGACCTGAAATTGTCAGGGAATTTTGTTTTAACTGCAAAAATAAGTTGCTATTTTTTTTTCTTCAAAAACCTTGGAAATTCTTACATCATACCTGGAAAATAACCAGTCTTAAAATAGTAATTGTAATTAGATACTGAGATTCGAGTTAGACAATTCTAACATCTGTTCTTAAGACTAATTTGTATTCATGTCGGTCTGCGCAACAGATGAAAATAGGCTGTATAATTTTGCGTTTGATGTGAACACTTTTAAATAAACAACAGCAAAATATGTAAAACTTAATAATTGATGTTATAAAATGACACATAACAAAATGAAGGGAGATTGAAAATGTTTTATTTCTATTGTAAAGCTATCTACGACTTTTAACAGAAATGTTTGAATTTGATTTATAAAATTTTTTTCTTGATATTATAGATGTAAAATATTGGAAGGTCCAAAAAATATTCTTTCTGATAAGAACTGTCCAAATAATATTTTTTTTTCGGAATCAGAAATTTTCTTTCTTCGGAATCAGAATTTTTTTCCCTTCCTTTCTATGTTCAATTAAGACTTCTTTCGACTCAACTATCTTCAAATAAAACTTCTTCTTATGGAAGTTTTTTCGCATGGTTTTTTCCTTTCAGCCATTTAGAAACTTTAAATTTCCAGGTCTTCTTATCCTTTTTGGGATCAAATGTGCAATTCAATGTATCATCGCAACAGCCAGTTGTTGCAATTCGTCCATCCGTAGGACTAACTTCTTTCTTTTTCGCCTTCTTAATCTTTTTGGGCTTGTCAACCTCACGAATGACTTCATCGCAACATTTAGGAGTGTTCATCTGTTCATCCAATTGAATATCATTTTCCTCTTTTATTGCATGAGAACTCCGTTTAAAAATCTTTTTTAAAAAGCCCTTTTTTTTAGACTTTTTGACTTGCTTTGAAGCATCCGAAGGCAAATAAGAAGTTTCAGAACAACCTATGTCCCTTTTCCCAGTTTCTCCTTTGATGTAATGGTCTAGGTAGCCTCTATTTTGAGTGCTAGTATCTTCGGATATTACATTTAAAGAATGATCGATTTCGTCATCAAATCTTCCAATTATGGAGCAATCATTATTATGAAATCCTCCATTTGGGATATTATCATTTTTACCAAATACTTCATTTAGAATACCAACATTTTCATTATGTCCTTCATAATTTAAATCAAAACCATTCTTTTTTTCCTTCTTAATTTTCAAATTTGGTTTCTTGTCGAGGATCTTACAATTCGTACACTTTCTGATGTCACGATTATAAGTAACCGATTTATGTGATAAATACTTCTCATCCAAATCAGAGCAGAGTTCACTTTTATGATTTTGTTTCTGCTTTGAGTGAACATTGTCGCTTTTTTTGTGTCTAAATCTAACACCGATCATCTTGCTTACATTTTCTCTTCCACTTTGTATAAACATGTTTTTTTTAATGGTATGAGTAATTTCGTCACGATGGAAACTTACATCACGATTGAAACTTTCATCAGCAAATGTAGGAGATTTACTAGCACCGAGTTTAAGAATGACTTTGTTTGTCGTGTGCCAGTTGGAATTCACGCAAAACACACTAAAATATCCATTCCATACTCGCTTAATTTGAAACTGCATGTTTTGAAGTGGAGCGTTTTTGTAAAAGATTTCAAATAATGGATGGCATTCGGAGCTCTTAGAAATATTCAGAAAAGGATTTAAACGAGCATCTCCGAAACGGTTGGTAAAGGCTGAAATGCGATAAGAGACATTTGCTCTCTTTGCAAACGCATGTCTTCCTTGTGGTGTATACGTCAAAGTTATTTCATTTAACGCTTCACTTCTAACAATACTCATGTCTTGGCATGTCTGCATGCAATCACAATCTTTGAGAAATTTTGAACACCACATTACAAGACTTCCCTCAGTCATGTCAACGAACAAAGTTTTTCGAAATAGCATACTGAAAAGTTCGAAGTTTGTATGGCATGGTTTTTGAATGCTGTTTCCACACGTTAGTACGCAACAACTATCCTTGAGAAACTCAAAATACCACATTACGAAACTTGTGTCAGCCATGTCAACGACTAAAGTTTTTCGAAATGACACCCTGAAAAGTTCCAAGTTCGTCTTGGGTATGTTTGCAAAAATAGAGGTGCTTTCATTCACATATCGAATGGGAATGTGAGTCACGTTTTCTTGTGCTTTTATCAATGTCATCGATTGTTTGAGACACCGTTCCAAAGAACATACAGTTGGGTTACAATTCTCGACAATTGTGGTGATCTCACTATAGGTAGCTGCGGTGTCGCCCATTTCAAATACATTTACAGGTGTTTCTCTCCTATATTTAAAAACGACTGCCCTTTGTTTCTGGTGATTAACTTCATTCACGGCCACCCCTTTATTTCCCTTAATTCCTTTTTTTGGATCAATGCCAAATATCAGATCGTCCCAGCACTCTGTGAATCTGTTTGGGCACCAAATGGGGCCGCAAAGCTTTTTACTGGGCGTTCCATGAGCAATGGACTGGCCTTTGCGCTTTCTTATTTTCCAACCAATAGTTGGGCCATCGCAATTCGTGATAACATTTCTTTGCTGTATTTGGATTTTCAACACATTTCCAACGAGTCTCTTTTTGTTGACATAAAATTCAACTGTTTTGCTTCCCTCTTTGAAACACGGTGAGCTTTGTTCGCTCACAGAAAACTTTCTGAATCTTTTTTTAAACTTTTCATTTTCCTGACACTTTAAAAGGTCATTTGAACCAACGGAGTTCTCAGATACTCCTTTGGAATCTTTCTTTGAGGCTCTTTCATGTATGCCTCCTACACTCGCTGGCAGGCAAGCCTCTTGCATATCAAGGTCACGCCATCCATTTCTCTCATTAGTCCCAAAATAGTGCATTCCTCTAATAGAATCAATGTCATGGCATTGAATCCTTTCTCCACCCTTATCCGTCAAAGCATCCAATTCACCACAATGGGATGGTTTGATTTGGCCATCATTGTAGTAAAAAGATTGGGGGAGTTCCAGGAAAGTTTCATTTTCTTTTCCAATATGGAAATCCTCTATAAAACCTTTCCTTCCACTTTCTGTCAATTCAAGCGAAGATTTTATATCCTCTCCAACACTGAATTCTCCATAACAGTCACCACCGTTTGTATAGTCGCTCTCCAGCAAGCATTTTTTCTCACTGTCTTGTCTTTTTGACCTTCAATAAAAATTGCGTTGCAATAAATAAAACAAATTTTTAAGTTAAGTAAAGTGTTGTCTTTTTTCTACTCCACTTAAAAAAAACATACATTAACACTTTGTTGATTATGGCACTTACCATGGTGAAGTGTGTCAATGGAAAGAACTCCCCTCGCCACTCTTTTGGAGCAGTGGCGGTAACTATGGTTACTAGGCTTAACTATATCAAATATGGGTGTTGGATCAAGATTTGAGACAGATTTTAGTTCGGGTCTGAGAGAGGAAGGAAATCGTGGGGGAGAGAAGCTCTTCTCTTAGAAATGTGATATTTCTTAGACTTTAGATTTAGTCCTTAGAGGTTGCGGTGAGGGGAGTTTTTTCAATAGACAGACTACAAACTACACTGTGCCTGCTGTCAGCAAATCGTACATACTGTAAATGTACGATATTATGCATAAATGATATTTTACGTCTAGTTCACAAAGGTAGCTCCTTATTCGATGAATCGTAAGAAGCAAGAACATTGGTGATAAACAATTATTATGATGTCGAAAAGCTACTTTAATAAATAAATAAAATCTTTTACTTATAATTAGTTAGAGTCATGCAAAAAATGTTAGTTGTCAATGATCTAATAAAGAAAACACACACGCGTGATTAAATAGACTGATAGAATAGTTTTTGCTTTCGGCCTAGGTGAGAAAATCATGACAGTTGTTGTAATTCATTTACGTCACGCTAGAGCTGCCCAATGGGCTCTTGGCGACGGTGTAGGAAACATCCCTAAAGATGATCCGAAGACATGCCATCACGATTTTGATTCTCTGCAGAGGGGATGGCGCCTCCACTTCTGTAGCCCGACGACCTGCACGCGAAGTTAAGCACTTCACGATATAACAGTTTAACAAGGACCCATACCGCACACCCTCGGTCCCTACGCAGACTGATCTAAGTGGTCACCCACCCTCACACTGATTGCAGCCAGTGATGCTCAACTTCGGTGATCAGCTGGGAACTGTGTCCTAAAGATCAGTCCACTACTGGACCGGCCTAGGTCAACAAATGATGACAGAGTTATAATTGAAAGATAAAGGTAAATGATAATTAAAATTCCTATTAATCCGCAAACACCAACTTGCCTTTAAAATATAGTTTTAGACCCTTAGTCCAAAATGACGATGTGTAGTCGTTTTACTTAAAATGGTGGTACATGGGCGAACTTTATTGTCATGTGGTAGAGTGCAAGTAAAAGTTTAAAAAAATTTATGTTTCAAAATTAAGTTAAAATATTTAAAAAATCATTTTTCTGTAACTTTAGTATTTTTTAATGAAATATTATAAAAAGTATTATTTTTTAAGTGAAAAATCACAAATTCTTTATGGAAATTAGTGTTGAAATAGCGGATTTTAAAATTTCCAATTGGGGACTTTTTTTCGTGGAATTAAATAAGATTAAAGTTTTATGGCGTTGCGAGCTGGTTAATAGCTCATTCATGAGTAGTGGGCTCATTTTCAGTACTTCAAACTTTGAGACTGAATATTCAAAATTTGAATATTCAACTTTAAGAGAATAACACTAATTAATGTGAAAACATGAATACTTACAGTTTTTTACGAATTCTTCGAATAATTCTCAAGATAATTTCCATCTTATGAGAGGTGATCGATTTTATTACTTTAAATCACCGAAAAATTCAAATACTTATTATACGCACACTTTTTAAAAGATTAAAGAAGTTTTAACAATAACCATTATTGCATCAAAGTATATCGAAAAGGCTTTTCAGGACATATTGTTTAACTACTCGTCTAAACAATTGTTATGACCAAGAAAAATATTCATTATTTGTTTAGCAATAATGCTCAAAGTTTTAAATAGCTACTGTAGGTGGTTTAATTATTGTGTATTCAAATTACTCTTAAAAAAAGAAACAAAAACCATCTAAAAAGCTCCAAAAATAAAAAATTTTCGCATCCTCAGATGATGTGACAAAATTATTTTCCAATAAATTTTAATATGGCCCTGCGATTTCAAATTTTCAGTAACTTTTACTGTCATGTTACATTTTTTTTCTTTTTTTTTACAAAAATATTCTAACGGTAGTGAAAAATTCGTCTTAAAGTGTTTATAATATGTTCATGTACAATGAAAAAGAAAAAAAAAATCATATTTTTCTAAAATAATTCATGTTCTTATGATCGAATATTCACATACTTAAACGGGTTAACTTTAAATACGTTAATTAGTAAGTACTTACTACTACACTGTCTACAAGTCCCTAGCCATATACTTAGACGCACTATTAAATTCTATGTAAAAATTCTCAGTTCATACAGTACAGCTGTATTGTTTTTAGTTGAATGAAACCGTAAAAAATGCAACCGAATGTAAAAATTTTACATTTTAGTCAAACTGAAATGTTCTTATCCTTATTTAATGATATTCTTTTTTACAATTTCTACAATTATTAACAACCTGGAATTGAAACATTTTACAGAACATAATTTTAACAGTGACAAATTTTTATGTTCCGTAAAATTTAGATGTAGTAGAAGATTTTGATTTAAGACTACAAAAAGAAAATTACTACATGCCTTTATACAAAACAATTTTGCCGCGTGGGCTAAACAATACCTTCCAACATACACAGATTAACTTTAATAACTCCTCAACTTATTCACTTTTTTATATTAAAGGTATGCATTCAAATCGAGGTAAACGGGGATCAAGAAGAAATAGAAACTCTTTTAGTGGTGTCAAATTAAATATTAATAGTAACCAATTAAACCAATTAAAGATTTTGTTTTCTTCTTTAAGAATAATGATGTTTATAAGCTTCAAGATCTTATTATAAACTTTTCTTTTATTAATTTACACTTCAAAATTCTTTGTTTCGATCTTGTAAAATTTAAAATGAGTAAACTTTCCCCAAATAAGAAGCAAAAAAAATAGATAATTTATATTTCGTTATTAACTTTCAAAACTCTATTTTCGATACGATCAAATTTCAATCATGCGATCAAATATTTTTGAAAATTTAAAAATTTGTTCCCATTAAAAGATTTTAACATAATTAAAAGCTTTAAATATATAACAAATCTCTTGGTAGAACTATATTTAATTATAATCATAACAGCAAAAATTTAAGGAGGATTAATATATCCGATTATGAATGTCACTGTGAGGAAGAGAAATATTTTGATTTTGTTGATAAACATCATGAACATATTATTACTAGTAATTTAAGTATTATAGAAAACTCAGAACTTAGGAATTTAATGTTAAAAATCACAAAATTTAGACCCATTTATCATAATATCAATTATGAATATTCTAAAATACTTAATGATCTCAATAGTTTTTGTTTAAAAATATCAAATATATTCTCTGTATCTTTAGATATGTTAACAAAACGGAAATGGGATTATTGGGAAATTCTAATTATTTTTTGTCTTATTAATAATTATCTTTACAATGGAAAATATTTTAATTCATGAGAAAAATCTTTTAAAATCAGCAATCGCCCTAAAATTGAACAATTTCTGATGTTTTTTTCTCCATTAATCAAATTTTTATATATTTTGAAGGAATGCATTTTTTTTAATCAATAGAACCTTTTATATTCTAGAAACTACTAGTAAACTATTTATCACATTCCAATTATTAGAAACTTCTTGAAAAGCTTGTATCACATTCCAAATATTAGGAACTAGTTGTAAAGTTTACATACATAAGCAACTTAGGAACAATTAGTTACATTATTTCAGAATATTTTGTTGTTTATTAATAATTTAAAAATAAATATGTAATATTTTTTAAATTTATTTTCATAGAATATTACTATTATTCATGTTTGAAGGCAAAGACTACTACTCTGGGACGATTCTACTTCAAGGAGGGTTGAGGTGCTTAAAAGTGGACTGGTCCATATCCATTTTTCTCCACTCATTTCAATTCTATAAAACCAAAGGAAACCCAGGACATGTGAAGAAGCGTGGAAAATTCTCTGATATGAAGATATGCGATATCAAAAATTGCCTAAAATATTTGTTAATTAAATTTAATAACTTTATCGCATTCCAACTTTATAGGCATTACCAATATGTGAAAAAGTTCGTTGTGATCGATCGAAAGTTTTCAGATCGAAATGAAATACAAAAATGAATGAAAAATAATACGCAGTAACAAAATTGTGTTAACTTTTATTTTTTATTACTTTTCGTCTTGCGTACAAAAAAAAAAAGTAATCTTTAGCTGATGAGCAATCCTCAACATCAGATATGGAAACAATTCCCGACTCTCGGATAAATTTTCCTTAATTTATGTTTTTCCGCTTCTTAAACCGGTCTAATCAGCCATTGGAGCACATAAAAGTAGTCTCACTTAATCGCTTAGCAAATTCATCGGCTTTGACTAGAAGCATTTGTCCAGATACTGGAAGATGGCGGCTTCTTGGAATGCTGAACCCATTCAATAATGAAGCAAACAAAGAAAAAATGCTTATTGCTACATTCCATGCTATCGATGGTTTTAAGAATTGGTATATGAATTTATTTTAAAGTATAAATTTCAAAATTATTACCAAAAAAAAATGAAGAAAATAAATCAGTTGAAATCAGAGGCAAGTTCATACGATCCAACTTCCTCTCCTTTTTCGGTTCACTAAATCCACAAAGAATAACATTATACGTGGGTAGTAAGACGAACGAATATTTCATTCACAATATACGGGAGTTTGCTTTAAACCGTGTTCACTATAACGGAGTTTGACTGCATTTATGTATGCTTGATAGCAAAAGTTTTGATTATTCCTTGACCGCTACAAGGAGAATTTATCATTTTATCAATAAATGGAATTTATATTTCATGAAAATAATAACCCATTTTGACTGACTCAAATATCATTCAGATCCCTGAGTTGGATAACAATACAAGTTTAACAGCTTACCTTACCAACTTTTTTGGAGAAAAAAAATGCAGAAAATTAACATATTTTTTAAAAATTTTATTTATAAATACAAGGAACTAAAGCAGAACAAGTTTTAAGTTGAATTATTAAATTTTTTTATGTGTAAAAATCATTTAATTTACCATCAGTTTACTATCCCGAGTTATCTCGGGCAAATGAAAAATATTGAATATTGGTCTTTGTATGCTAGTTTTTAAAACAGGGGACAGCACAAAGTGACAATTTCACTAGTGAAGTGATACGCCATTTTTGTTTATTCTTTTTTTTTCTATATAAATTCAGTAATTCCATCGTATATGCAATCGTACAAAGTATACACAGTCCCACAATCCAACAGCAAAACTCCCAAACAAAATTTGACAGATTTTCAAACACAGCAGATTATGATTTGTTTGCTTCCAGCCGAGTAAAAACGTGATAAAACAAAACGAACTGATAAATTCTGCTACGCCCGAGTTATCTCGGGATGATAAATAGTTGCTATCTGTACATACCCGAGTTAACTCGGGATAAGCAGAGAAGCGGTTAAAGCGTTTTCTGTCAGCTACATACATTTATTGTCATATTAACGCCAATTGAAATTTCCATTACTTACAAACAAAAAACAAATTGAGACAAAATTTTAGATTAAAAAAAAATAGATAAAATAAGATTAAAATGAGATAAAATAAATTTAAAATCTACATTTTTCAAGTAGACTAAGAAGATGAAAATTTTGTCAAATCTAAAACGTATGGAGTATCACCTTTCTTCTTAACTACTATCACTTCGGATAACAACAAAGAAAACTATTTCTCCTCATAATACAAAAGCAACGTAGTTTTTTTTAAATTTTAATTTCATTTTATTATTCATGAAATCGCGTCAAGTTATTCTAAACAAAGCATTTGTTAACGCATTTCACAATCGAAAATTTCAAAACTCAGTTTGTTTTTGTTATATTTGTTAACATATTAATTTTGAGACAAATTGATAGATGCCGCCCTTCAGTTTGGCACGCTTTGATGTTCAACTGTCATTTACTAAAAAAATTGTCATAATTAAAGTTACTTACGTTTGTGCAACCTTTTTATGTTAAAATCATTTATCTTTAGCTCTCGTTAATTATTATTCATCTTTTGAAAAATTTCATAAGTGAGCACATTTTTAAAAAAAAAATCATTTCTAGAAACAAAATTTTTTTTCTCCAAAGGTTTTGCAAGATATTTTGATAAAAAAAATTAAACGAGCTTTCCAACCTTCATATTATTTAGCAAAATCTGGACACTTAGTTCTGAAACTGTTCAAAACTTCAATAATTATACTTATTGTACTGCGATTTAATTAAATAAAAGTTATACTTTTTATAACTATCACATTTTAAAGAAAATTCAATTGATATTCTCTATAAGTTTTAGATTTTTAAACTTATCAAAAAATAAAAGCCTTGAGAAACAAGTTTAATGAATCCATTATTTATAATAATACTATTATAGTATATCATATAATTGTATTAAAAATTTTTTTAAAGTGTTAAAAGTTCCTTTGCAACTTCAATTGAAACATTGCGCAACTTTCAAGGTGAAGAACGAAAGTTCAGTGCTTGTCATTCAAAAAAAAAAAAANAACATATTTAATGAATCCATTATTTATAATAATACTATTATAGTATATCATATAATTGTATTAAAAATTTTTTTTAAAGTGTTAAAAGTTCCTTTGCAACTTCAATTGAAATATTGCGCAACTTTCAAGGTGAAGAACAAAAATTCAGTGCTTGTCATTCAAAAAAAAAAAAAATTCTTCGACTAGAGTTCTAAGTGTTCTTATTTGTTTTGAGCTTACAAGTTCGCATATGTATAGGAGTAAATAGAAAAATAAAATGGAATGAATAAATATTTCATATTTACAACTATTAATTTTATAATGATTACAACCAAAAATACCATCAGATTCTGTCTTTAATATTACCATATCAGTGATTTTTCTGTCCAAAGGGAATGAACAAAAACAACAATTACAGATTAACGTTTCAAAAACTTTCATTATTTGCAACTGGTCAAAATCAAAATTAAAGTTAAGATTTTTCATGGAAAGATTTGTGCTGATAGAAAAAATAGAAATTAAAAATTGCCGAGCATTATACCGGTTATTCAAGAGAAAACAATCACTTTAATGCTTTCCATAATTATTTTTCTGATACAATCGAAATTTTAAATGCGTGATTTGAATTTCGATTGTTCATACAAAACTGTCAGAAAATTATCGGAATTTTCAAAACCAAGTGAAAATACAATGGTTGGCAATACATAACTGCAAAAAAAGAAATTGAAAAATAACTTTGATTTAAGATAAAGCAGGTAGAAACAAAACAAGCTAAAAAGTGTCTATTTAAATAAGCGATTCAAAACGTGCGAATCATAATTAATATCGTACTGAAAATATCGGGAATTTTAAAAAAAATCGTGTGGAAATGAGTGACAATAACTGTCAAAAAGTAGCCTGGATGAGATTTACAAATAAAGAGTGTCAGAAAGTGATTATTCAAATTCAAAATTTCACTCATCGTAATAAAAAAATTGGAATTTCTAAAAACATAGCTATACTCACCATAAAAGTCATTAAAAACAACAATAGAAATTATGATTGAAACTGCAGAAATTGATTAATCAAAAAATTATTATTATTTTTTTTCAATTTTCCGTATATATAAATAATAATGATTTAAAAAAAAGAGAAAGTATTTTCTTCAATATTTTCTCCTTTTTCGTATGGGACGACAGATAAATACCCCCCCCCCCCCNAGTGGGCTAACTTGTCATAAATATACAATTTTTGTATCTTTAATACTAATATTTTGACGGAAACTAGTCGATGATTGGAAAGGTCGTAATAATAGATTTATCGTTATATGCTGTTTTCTTTACATCGATTTTTACTGTATTAAAAAAATTATGTCCCGAACACTTATTCCTATCAAAGTGTGACTTTTTTAAAAGTGTTTTCTCATTTCTTTGGAACTGATAATCTGCACACCAAGCTTGTGCTTAAGAAAAAAAACAATTCTAACTTTCAGTTCATTTCACCAATAAGCTTATTCAATATTTACATTTGTTATTTCAATACGAAACTTCCTTCTTTCCATACCAACATTACTCTAATTTAATTGTTACAAGATTAATAATGAAATATTGCTTTGTTTCGGTCGTTTCCATTTTGATAGTGGTGCAATCAACTTGTTCTAATTAAGCTCCTTTAAAAAAAACTAATACTACAAATAGTACTAATACTACAAAAATTTTTGTTTTTTTGTGATATCTGATTGAGGCGCTAAGAATGAAAACAAATCCAGATCGACCTTGAATTTTGAGATAAATGAATGACGTAACAGCGATCATCACTGATATCGCTATCATCAATAAATAAAAAAGCATAATCTCGCTTTTCCATTTTTCTATTATTAGTGTCAACTAGATATTAACTTCATAATTATTTTCTCAGAACAAGATATTGTGCGCTTTGCAGTTGTGCAATTCGAAATATTAAAGACCTCATAACTTTTTTTCTTAGTATCAGATTTTCACGAACCAAGTTCGGAGAGTACCCATCTTAATAGTTCAAAGGGGTGACCCTAAATACGATAATTTATTAGAGATAATTTCCCTGAGAAACACATTTTTACCCATTGTAAAAATGGGCCTTGGTAAGGATTCGATGGTGTCAAGAGTAATATTAAAGAGAGCGCATGCGTCCTCATGGCATGCGTTGCTATGGCAGTTACTTTACACAAATCTTTGGAATATATTCAGAAAGCGTTTATATGACATCATATAATTATCAGTAGTTACCAAGGGGCATTTAAGACAATTGCCATTTTTTTCCTCCCTAAACCTTCACCTTCATGATATTAACATTGATAAAAATAATTCCTCATATATTCATAATGATTTTTTAAATTAAATGATACATAGCAGGACAAAACTTTGGGAAAAAAAATTTAAAAATTTAGTTTCTATGGGTTATAATTATAATTAATTTGATGCATAAAATATTTTATCGTAAATTTTTGAACAGACTAAGATATTTGAAGATAACTACTATATTTAAAGAATAATTTCTAAGAATATTTCGCGAAAAAAATAATTCAGAATGCATTGGATGTCCTAAAACAAAAGAATAAATTAAAGAAAAATGAAAGAGAAAATGTGAATTAAAGAAAATCGGAAAGTGAAAAATCAATTAAAGAAAAACGGAAGGGATAGAAATGGAAAGCGTGTTCTCTTTAGAAAACTAGAATATTTAATATTGCCGTCAAGTTTCTAAATTTCTTACAAAATTTGTCAACAGATGTAACTACTGAGAAAAATGATACATTTTTAGCATTTACATCTACAACTTGGCGTAAAGAATAAAAATAATAGACTTCTACGTTAATAAATCAGTTATAATGGTCAGACACGTATCAGATAATGCTTTATTATATTTCTAATTTAAAGCGTATTCTTATGACAAAGCTTGTAACTAATTTGGAATAGTTGTAAAATTTAATATCAAGGTATAATTTTAAAACTCGGACCCTAAGTAGGAGCCTATGATCCAAACAAGGCTGCTGAAGATATTTTTTATAGGCCAATTAGGGGGGTCACAGTGGGCCCCTAAAGGTATATTGCGAAGATGAGAGGAGAGAGCTTTTGAAGCGAAACTGTGCTAGGCTTCACGTGTCACCGTGGACTCGAAGGTATGCCAACAGACAAGCAAGTTCGCTGCAGGAAGGAGGGGTCCTGGGTTCGAATCCCGGGACGGTCAAATATTCAAAAGAAATTTATTTTTTTTTTATTTTAAATTATATTATTTTTTTATGTTTTTTTCGATATTCTGGAGGTTCCTGCATGTAGGAATTTTTTTTTTAATTTGGAAAAAGGGAAAAAACTGGAAAAATCCAGGAAAATCAGTTTATTTGCTCTTTTTCGACTTCTATTGTAACATTTTGGATATTCTATCATGCATGGGGTGTTTTCTGTGTGTGAAGTCCAGCAACGAAAGCGTAATGGAATAATGAAAAAAAGAATAAAAAAATAAAATGACTCGAGAAAGGTTCAAATTTCAAGAGCCCCTAGCTCCCTTTAATATCAAGCTATAATTTTTAAACTCGGACCCTAAGTAGGGGTCTATGGTCCAAACAAGGCTGCTGAAGATAATTTTCATAGGCCAGTTAGGGGGGTCACAGAGGGCCTCTAAAGGTATATTGCGAAGATGACAGGAGAGAGCTTTTGAAGCGAAACTGTGCTAGGCTTCACGAATCTCCGTGGATTGGAAGATAGGCCACCAGACAAGCAAGTTCGCTGCTGGAGAGAGGGGTACTGGGCTCGAATCCCAGGGAAGGTCAAATTTTCAAAAAAATTTTCTATTTTTTTGGTTTATTTTAAATTATAGTATTTTTTTTACGTGTTTTTCGATATTCAAGAGGTTCCTGCATGTAAGAAATTTTTTTTTTAATTGGGAAAATGGGAAAAAACTGGAAAAATCCAGGAAAATCAGTTCATTTGCTCTTTTTCGACTTCTGTTGTAACATATTGGATATTCTAGAATGCATGGGGTGTTTTCTGTGTGTGAAGTCCAGCAACGAAAGCATAATGGAATAATAAAGAAAAGAATAAAAAAATAAAATTGCTCGAGAAAGGTTCAAATTTCAAGAGCCCCTAGCTCCCTTTAATATCAAGGTATAATTTTCAAACTCGGACGCTAAGTAGGGGTCTATGGTCCAAACAAGGCTGCTGAAGATAATTTTTATAAGCCAGTTAGGGGGGTCACAGTGGGCCTCTAAAGGAATATTGCGAAGATGACAGGAGAGAGCTTTTGAAGCGAAACTGTGGTAGGCTTCACGAATCTCCGTGGATTGGAAGATAGGCCACCAGACAAGCAAGTTCACTGCTGGAGACAGTGGTACTGGGCTCGAATCCCAGGGACGTTAAAATTTTCAAAACATTTTCTATTTTTTTTTATTTTAAATTATATTATTTTTTTATGTGTTTTTCGATATTCAAAGGTTTTCGAGGTTCCTGCATGTAAGAAATTTTTTTTTAATTGGGAAAATGGGAAAAAACTGGAAAAATCAAGGAAAATCAGTTCATCAGCTCTTTTTCGACTTCTATTGTAACATATTGGATATTCTAGAATGCATGGGGTGTTTTCTGTGTGTGAAGTCCTGCAACGAAAGCATAATGGAATAATACAAAAAGAATAAAAAAATAAAATTGCTCGAGAAAGGTTCAAATTTCAAGAGCCCCTAGTTCCCTTTAATATCAAGCTATAATTTTCAAACTCGGACCCTAAGTAGGGGTCTATGGTCCAAACAAGGCTGCTGAAGATAATTTTTATAGGCCAGTTAGGGGGGTCACTGTGGGCCTCTAAAGGTATATTGCGAAGATGACAGGAGAGAGCTTTTGAAGCGAAACTGTGGTAGGCTTCACGAATCTCCGTGGATTGGAAGATAGGCCACCAGACAAGCAAGTTCGCTGCTGGAGAGAGGGGTACTGGGCTCGAGTCCCAGGGACGGTAAAATTTTCAAAAATTTTTCTATTTTTTTTTTATTTTAAATTATATTATTTTTTTATGTGTTTTTCGATATTCAAGAGGTTTCTGCATGTAAGAAATTTTTTTCTAATTGGGAAAATGGGAAAAAACTGGAAAAATCAGTTCATTTCCTCTTTTTCGACTTCTATTGTAACATATTGGATATTCTAGAATGCATGGGGTGTTTTCTGTGTGAAGTCCAGCAACGAAAGCATAATGAAATAATAAAAAAAAGAATAAAAAAATAAGATTGCTCGAGAAAGGTTCAAATTTCAAGAGCCCCTAGCTCCCTTTAATATCAAGCTATAATTTTCAAACTCGGACCCTAAGTAGGGGTCTATGGTCCAAACAAGGCTGCTGAAGATAATATTTATAGGCCAGTTAGGGGGGTCACAGTGGGCCTCTAAAGGTATATTGCGAAGATGACAGGAGATAGCTCTTGAAGCGAAACTGTGGTAGGCTTCATGGACCTCCGTGGATTGGAAGATAGGCCACCAGACAAGCAAGTTCGCTGCTGGAGAGAGGGGTACTGGACTCGAATCCCAGGGACGGTAAAATTTTCAAACAATTTTCTATTTTTTTTGTTTATTTTTAATTATATTATTTTCTTTATGTGTTTTTCTAAGTAGGGGTCCATGGTCCAAACAAGGCTGCTGAAGAAAATTTTTACATGCCAATTAGGGAGGTCACAGCGGCCTTCTAAAGGTATATTGCGAAGATGAGAGGTGAGAGCTTTTTCAGCGAAACTGTGGTAGGCGTGACGTAACACCGTGGACTGAAAGGTAGGCCACCAGACAAGCAAGTTTGCTGCAGGAGGGAGTGGTCCTGGGTTCGAATCCTAGGGACGGTTAAATTTTCAAAAAATTTTTTTTTTTTTTTTTGTTTATTTAAAATTATATTATTTTTTTTATGTGTTTTTCGATATTCTGGAGGATCCTGCATGTAGGAAAAAAATTTTTTTATTGGGAAAGTTGAAAAAAAACTGGAAAAATTCAGGAAAATCAGTTTATTTGCTCTTTTTCGACTTCTATTGTAACATTTTGGAAATTCTAGCATGCATGGGGTGTTTTCTGTGTGTGAAGTCCAGCAAAGAAAATGTAATGGAATAATAAAAAAAAAATTTAAAAAAAAAAATGGTTCGAGAAAGGATCAAATTTCAAGACCCCCTAGCTCCCTTTAATATCAAGGTATAATTTTCAAACTCGGACCCTAAGTAGGGGTCTATGGTCCAAACAAGGCTGCTGAAGATAATTTTTATAGGCCAATTAGGGGGTTCACAGTGGGTCCCTAAAGGTATATTGCGAAAATGAGAGGTGAGAGCTTTTAAAGCGAAACTGTGGTAGGCTTCACGTATCACCGTGGACTGGAAGGTAGGCCACTAGACTAGCAAGTTCGCTGCAGGAGGGAGGGATCCTGGGTTCGAATCCTAGGGACGGTTAAATTTTCAAAAAATTTTCTTTTTTTTTTGTTCATTTAAAATTATATTCTTTTTTATGTGTTTTTCGATATTCTGGAGGTTTCTGCATGTAGGAAAAAAAATTTTTTATTGGGAAAATAAAAAAAAAACTTGAAAAATTCTGGAAAATCAATTTATTTGTTGTTTTTCGACTTCTATTGTAACATTTTGGATATTCTAGCATGCATGGGGTGTTTTCAGGGTGAAAAGTCCAGCAAAGAAAGCGTAATG
>NC_092210.1:0-15781 GCF_043381705.1 Parasteatoda tepidariorum
GTTAAACATTTATAAATAAAACTGCATTGCATTAATTGTATGCGTTGTAATAAAATTTTCAAATACCATTTGAAATGAAAATAAATATAAAAAAGATTAGCCCTCTGACGTTTTAGCAAAAGGGTGAAATTGACAGAATTTCTCCTTTACCTATCTAATAACACGGAAAGACCGGTTTCACTGTGCGGGGAAGACTGCTAGTTAAAAAAAAAACTATAATTAACTTTTCCAAAACTGAAATTAACTGTTGCAAGTTAAGAAGGAACAATTATCCCTATGGAGAGAGCCTGTTTGCATCTAATGGTTAATGGATGCCAAGCTCCAAGAGCGAACGAATATCAACATCTCCAACTCTTGCAACGACATTCTTTTTGCTTATAAAAAATAGCACAAATTAAATTTCTGTTCTACGAGTTGAACTATTCAAAACATTTTATATTGTTTCGAAAGCATAATTATATAATTTGATAGCTGAATAAAACGGAACTATATGCAGCCGTAGATGATTACTTAAATCCTATACCGCAATGGTCTTTTCTTAACTTGCAACGGAGTGTAGAAACCCGTAAGTGACGTCAGCATTTGTATCGATCTTGACTAGCTGTTGGTACGTGCCATTTGTTTATGTTAGCAACTGTTCTTTCCATTCCACTTCAAGTAAGCAGCCCGTTAAATAGGAATTCTCTTAAGTGACACAATCTATATTCTTTCAAAAAGAAAGATTTAGTTTATTTTTTCCTAATTCGAAAATAGATACAAAGCCATGTAGAGCATAAACTAACTAATTATGCAGCGAAGATGACGTATACGAGAACGAATTGTGTTTTAGCAAATTCGATATACGATACGGCATTGCATTTAATTACTTTATGTTAATTAAATAAAACTGATGTTACATGCCATGTTGTTTATAAACAATAAGTCAGTGCTGTGGTCAGGTGTCTGTGTATCAGTGATCTTCTTTTTCTTGAGTTACGAGTACCTATTTGATTCATATTCGTAAACATATAACAAAACAAATTTTTACCATGAAGCAGATTAATTTTAAAGCGACGGAATTTATACCGAGACTAGGAGTCAAAAAAGTAAAAGGTGCGCAGTCATTAAAATATGATTCGAACCCAGTGAGATGGAGACCATATCTAACGTTTTAACATTACTAAAAAATTATAATTTTTTATAGTGGTGGTTATATATACTTAATTTTCTGTGAAAAAAAGATGGCATATTTTTCTACAAGTTTTTTATCTTTTCAAGATTAGTAATATAGACACCAGGAAATACTAATGCCAGCTGGAGTGATAAAAATGAAATTGTAAATATCATTCATGTAAAATAAAGGATAAATCGGAAAATTCGCATTAGAACAGTTTCTGAATCACTAGAACGTCGTAGTACAATAATAATCTCGATGTATTTAAATTTACTTTTTTTCTTTTCTCAAAAATGTTTCTATTTTTAATCTACAATATCAATAATTTTCTTGTGTAATTTCAGCTACACTTTATTTCTTTTCTTGAAACTAGTTTTATCTTTATCCTGCCCAGTCTATATTTATGCCCGGTCTCAAAAAGTGGTTGATTCATGAAAAACACATAAATGTAGTAATTAAATCATGTTTGTGAAAATTGCAACGCCATGAAGGACTTACGCGAGGGAGCTGAAATTTTCAGGAAATGCAAAGTAGAGCATGATATGCAAATGATTAGAATTTCAGACCCGTAGCGCATGCGTATGCTGAGCAGTGCCCTCTGAACGGCGGATGGATCCGAATAAATAGACGGCTGTAGCCAAGCGAGTATGGTTATCGGTGGTTATCTGCTAGTGGTAACCGTTAGCTTAGTCATTACTTATGCCTATTCGACGAAAGAGAGCGAGATTTCAACAACTTACGGAATTTAAACGGGGGAGAATCATCGGCCTTCGTGAAGCTGGATTATCTTATCGTGCAGTAGCCGCTCGTGTGCAGCGTAACAGCAGCACAGTGATGCGGGTTTGAAAGCAGTGGATGGACGAGTGTCGGACAACTCGGAAATCCGGGAGTGGACCCTGCCATGTCACGTCAGCTCGCGATGATAGACACCTGTTCGGCGTTGCGCTAACGGACCGTACGGCTCCCTCTAGACAACTGGCAGCACGGTGGTCAATAGCTACAGGTGTTTCATTGTGTGCTTCATCAATTCGTAGACGTCTGCTGCAGCGTGGACTGCGAGCAAGGACTCCTTTATACAGGATCCCCCTCACGCTAAACCTTTGCCGCTTGCGGCTGCAATGGGCCAACCAGCATAGGGACTGGCTTGCTGATTGGCAGCGTATCGTGTTTTCTGACCAATCTCGCTTCAATTTGGGGTACCATGATGGCCGCATTCGTGTCAGACGCTATGCCGGTGAACGCCATCTTCCGGAGTGCGTTATCGAACGCCACAGAGGACGAACACCCGGGGTTATGGTCTGCGGTGACATAGCATATCATGGACGATCTCAATTGCTACGAATTGTGGGTAATCTGAACAGCAACCGGTACATCTGTGAAGTTCTACAGCCCCAAGCTGTTCCCTTCCTTCAAGCCTTGCTAGGTGCTGTATTTCAACAGTACAATGCCAGCTCTCATATTGATAGGACTGTTCAATCCTTCCTTGCATCGCGACAGGTACAACTTCTTCCTCGGCCGGCGTATTCCCCGGATATGTCGCCGATTGAACATGTGTGGGATTTCGTTGGTCGGCGTCTCGCTCGTAATCCTCGTCCTGTTGCTTCTACAGACGAACTTTGGTTACGCATACAAACAGTATTGAATTCTCTTCCTCATACAGACATTCAAAGTTTGCTTGACTCCATGTCGTGTAGCAGCACATATTGCGGAGCGTGGTGGTTACACAAAATACTGATTTCGATCTCTTGTTATTGCTTGTTTGCTTTGAAAGTTTAATCATTTATTTGTACCACTACCACTCAACTGTGTATTAAATTTCATTCAATTATGACGATTCCTTCATGGTGTTGCAATTTTCACAAACAGGAGTTTATCTATAGATAAAAATGTAAAATTATCTTTTTCTAAATGAATGATTACTTTCTCGTTATTTACAAGTACATGACTATAATGAGCTATGGACGAATCTCCTACGACAATTGCGTATCTTATTTCCCGAATCAAAATTTTTCATGGTTTTTCATTGATGGACGAATATATTCTTGATGGTAACCATCAATAATTCCATCATGAGCCATTATATTTCTTGATGGTAATAATCACCTTAATGTAGGAGTTCGGGCTGATTTTTAATGGTCCGACATAAGAATAGCAACTTGTTTTGATGGTTTGTTCATGTTGAACCATCACGAATTTCTATCAAATGTTGGAAAGAACAACCACCATCCCAATGTAGGAATTCAGATTGATTTATGATGGTCCAATATAAAAATACCCGAATTGTTCTGATTCCTGAGAACCAAAAAGAATTCCCATTAAACCCTCATGGAAATGCATTGTTGGAACCATCATATATCATCACGGATCATCATGGATCCATGAGAGTCAAACTTCTCTTTTTGGTTAACCATCAAAGTATTAAAGTAGCATTTTCTATCATGGAATGATGAAAGTTTGCTGGCATATCAAAAATCATGAACACGTAATGGAAAGTGTTCGGTGATGGGGACCATCATGAACCGCACTGAAACCAACATAAACCATCAAAATTTTTTGATAGGACCATCAAGAATTTTGACTTGGGTTGTGTATGGTATGAAGTTTTCGAATTTTATTTATTTATTTATTTTTCCAGACCGGATGTTCCACCTCCTATGACAATTCCAACAAGTCCAACTCCTCAAACACCGAGCCATCAAATGTCAGCTCCACTTTCACCAAATGCTTATAGAAGTGTTTCTCCGGTACCTTTTCATGTATGTGTTTGTTTGAAGTGACATTATTTTTTTTTTAATTGCATTGTTTTTTAAATTGGATTTGACACATTTTTGTGATACAAAAAGAAACAAAATAGATATGTTTAAGCTGACGTTACTTCATTTACCTGTCCACTGGCAATCTATCGTTGATTAATCAGTAGGATAGCTACCGATAGAATTACGTTTCTGTTGAGAAAAGAATACGTAACGTCCACTTGATCAATGATCTATCAAATGATCAGTCAGTTAGATAGCAACCAATAGAAATACGTTTCTATTGAGATAAGAATACGTAACGTCCACTTGAGTACAAACAGCTAGTTGCTATTCTCAACCACAAAGTTACTTTTTCTACTCTCGTTTGCAATCATTATTTAGTGTTTAGATTTAATAAATAACAAGAAAAGAATAGATGGGGAAAATGTTCACTTTCGAACTTTAGCATCTTTCTTAATTCCCAAGATCCTTTCAAGAAAAACACGATTTAATTTCTTTTCAACATTAAAAATCGATATTTGAAGTCTAGATAAAATGTCTATAAATGTGAATAACGTGGTCTTAAAAAAATCGCTGTGAATTTTGAATTAATTGTACATAGGTATTTTGCAAAAATGTTGGTTTATAGTGTTTTTTCTTATACCAAAGAATATCAGTATTACACGTTGTTAGCATTGTAACCTTACATCTTTAAATTAATATTTAAGCATAATACCTGCAATCGGAAGCATTTAAAATGCGATTCGATAGAGAAAGGTATGAGAATAAAAATACCGTAGCAAGAACAGGGGCTATATATTTATTTTTGCGCCAAACATTTGATCTTCTTCTTAGTTTTCTAATACTGAAACTTGTATTTCCCGTTTAGAACTTAATTATATTAACCACTTTCGGCATTTAATATACAGCATATTATGAACACCTCTACCATGGCTCATTTATAATGGTGGTAACACTATTTGTAACCTTGCACCAACTCTTCAATTAAATGACCATTATAACCCCTGATGGCTATGCTTTTTCCAAAGGTGTTTCAGAATGCTGTTAGTTACAGAAATTTTTATAGAGGGAAACAGATGTATTTTATCTCAATAAACTACATAGATGTTTTTTACACTTAAATGTAATTTTTCATTTTTACTTCAGAAACAGAGTGATATGCACCACGTTGATGCTCCGCAAAGCCCACAGCCAGGTTTCACCTCCCCTGTTTTCAAACCTTCTGTTGCACCTCCGACTGCACCTTCTTTCAAAGCGGTAAATTCTGCTTTTTCTTCCGGAATACACTCTCTGACCTAAAGTATTCGGACACCCAAATGGTTTGGCACTCTCCACCAGTCTTTGAATAGGACTTCCATCACAGATGAAGTGAGTGAGTTGCAGTGAGTAATCTGCTCTCTAATTCGTCCCAAAGGTGTTCTATTAGGGCTTTGAGAAGGCCAGTCCAACCCAAGTCGAATGGATGGAGCAGTCATCCTGGTGGAGGAGAAATGGGGATTGTCGGGAGTGCAGTATGGTCCATCTCAGAGTTCCAACCACAGTAACTAACGGCCAAACACCATCATAACATGTCCGGATACTTTTGTCCAGATTTTGTATTCTGCAACTTTTTTACATTCACGTTTACTTCAATGTTTGCACACTTCAATTTATTCGTTCTTTCATCCTTTGACACCTGTGTCCCTTTAATGTATTGTTGTCAGATGTTCTAATTACAAAGATAAATATATTTTCATAATTTTTGTCAGGCAGATAATGGTCTGGCAGTTACTATAAAACTCTATTGAACAATCGGAATTATATTTCTACTAAAATATGAAATCAAAAAAAAATTTGTTCATTTTTTTTTCGTTTCTAAAGTTTTCAAACTACTTTTATTGGATTCTAAATCATAGCACAAATTTGATTCCTATAATTTAGCCTTTATTTTAATTAATTTTATTTGATAACCGTTTTTTAATTTCTGATCAATTTCATATTATTATATTATAATTATGACCGTCGTTGAACAGCCGCCCCAAGTTTTGGGTTTACGACTACTAATGTTCAACCCCGTAGCCTTGTAATTTTAAACCTGACTCGGATCCAGAAGACAAGGAAACTCTTGAATCAAGTATTCGGAGAAATTCGCCTTCTCGGAGGACTTTTTGATGGAACTAACCCGCATTTGCGATTCAAGGAGAGGAAAACCATGAAAACCTCCCACGGTTAGCTTATCTTACGATCCGTCTACCACTGAGGATATATTACGTCAGCACTGTGGTTGTTGCGAGTCGGATGCAGAATTCGTATCGACCAACCGTCGTTAGGATTCGAACCCGTTTCACCTCAATGGAAGGCGAACGCTCTGTCCCCAGAGCTATCACGGCTCACAGCAACTTTATTCAAATAAAGTATTTTCCATGATTAAAAATAGCAAAATGCAATAAAAGTGTCAGAAAAAATATTTAAAAGGGACACATCTGCAACTCAAAAGGTTAACTGCATTTATCTAACTCAAAACTTTTAATGCTCGTGAAACGCGATTTTTCCCTTTCATTTCAGAGGGACGTTAACTCAAAGGATTCATAAAACTTGAATCTACTTTCAGAATTTTCAAATGACTTATTTGTTTCAGCCCGGAACCCCTGTCAATCAAGCTCCCCAGATATGTCCTTCAGTACCCTCTGGAAATATTTCAAGTACTCCAGGTGGAGGCCCAGGTAAGCAGTAAATGAGCTGACTTTAAGGTGCTATACTAACATCAATATTTTGACTCTTTTTTTTTTCAAAGTTAGCTTTAATCGAGCAAGGATCTGGATTTTAATTTTAATTTAATAAATTAAACTTGTATATGTATTCATATTTTTAGATTTGTTTAGTTAAATGCGGGGTTAATGAGTGTTATGCTTAATATAATACAATTACACTTAAAATTGTTTGAGAGTTTTAATATAATTAGACTAAATTTATAGTATGGAGATTTAAAACTAATGTTTCTAACTCTAATATATATTAAAAGTCAGGGTCTCACAAAAAGAAGTTGAATCGTACAGGGTTCCGTCACTGAAAAAGAATGTAAATCGCTGCTTTAGATCATATATACGTGAATTTTCGAGCTTATAACAATTTGATTTTGTTTTTTTCAAATTTGAGTTACCACTGTTAATTAATAAAGAAAATTTTCTGTGATTCACTAATTTTTAATAAATGTGTCTTGATTTTCTGAAAAGGTAAAATAAAAGAGCCAAGAATGCATTTTTTTTTCGTAACAGACAATGTTATTAAATTCATTCTTAATATTTTGAGTTATCTGGCTAATAGGCACAATGGTTGCAAATTGTAAAAATTCCAAATTTAAAAGTAAAACAATCTAAAAGGAGAAGAAAGAAAAAAGTCCTTTTATCCAAACCCCGTAAATATGTCATCATTAATTGAAGTAAATAAATTTGTTCTTATGCATTTATGTGTTACATTGTATGTGTAAAGTGGTCCTTATTGCTGTGAGCTGTTTAATATCCTCTAACGTTGAAGTGAAGGGGCATGTTTTTAACACTCCCCCCAGCATTCTATCATATTCTTTCTTTTTCTAATTTCTTCTTCTAACTTTATGCTAAAGTTTTAAGTGAGTGCTTTTTTATGAATACCAGCAACTTTATCCCGTTTATACATCAATAGTCTATCACAAATTATAGCTTTATAATAGTAAGAAACATTATTGTTTAATAAATACATTTTTAGAATTATGTTTGTTTTTGTTTTTTTAATTTTTGGATTTTTTTTTTAAATTTGTGTAAAAAACATTAAAAATAAAAATGAGAATTAATTAATGTTTAACATCATTTAAAAACTAGCTGTTAAAAAATTTAAGAGTTGTGAAGTAATATCCCTGTTTGCTTTTGAATGCATTTAAAACGATAAGTTCACGGATAATCGCACGTTAAATAAATAAAAATGAAAAACAGATTTTATACGCTTCAGGAAAAATTAGAAGTGATTGTAACATGCATTTTAATTGCATTTTATTTTATACTACCACAATATTTTAAATACAATAAATCTAAATTTTCAACTGCTTTTTACCAAACTGACACCAGTTTTTCCAGGGGGGTACAAACCAAGTAAAAAATATTTTGATAATTTACGGATGAACTTATATAATTACGGATGAACTTATTTTGTTTCCGAAATGAATTTTGAAGAACTATGAAAACAATTCCGAGGAAAAACACTTCACTTGTAATGACTTTTACAGTGTTCACAATGCTATAAACATGTTAAATAGTAGTATACAATTTATGTGTATAGCTCGATAAAAAATTAAATTTTCATATTTCATCTTATTTTAAAAGTATCAAAATTTTCAGTAGTGGAAATGAATATAAATTTGAAATGGTGAAAGAATAATGATAATAATATAATTCTTCTTCTGCCAGTTTTACCAGTTATTAGGAAAAACATCAGTGTTCAGAGTACGGGCAGTGGCACTTAACTTTAAAAAAAACATCAGTGTAGGGTATACCTGGCAGTGGTACTAAGCTTTTAGAGAAACATTGACGTAGGGCATACCGGGCACTTAACTAAACATGGTATATATTTCGGACATTTTTCAAAGCGATTATGTGATTAACAACAACCACCCGTTTCGGTCATTAACATACACAACTTGCTACAATTTCTAGCTAAAAGCTACTCTTAGTGTAACCAGAAAGAAAGAAAAAACATATTTAGTTTTCCTTTTTTTTTTTTTTTTCAATTTAAATCTGGTGAAAAATATCTACTCGTTTCAATTAAAACTCTGCCAAATCCATCTCATAAGTTTTAAAAAAACCTTTAATAGGAAAATATGAATGCAATTTTTGTTCATAACTTAGCATTAGAGCGTAATTGGTGAAGCTGATCAATCAGAAATTGATGAAATAAAAATCAAAAGTCAATTTGAATGAAAATATTACAACAAGGTTAATCGCATGTTGCAATTTATTGGCATGGACATAAGTGCATTGTTGTTTGGATTTATGAGCTTCATTCTTTTTCACGCAATGCCAGTATAAAATCTGCGTTTGTTGAAGTTTGCATGCTTGTTTTCATATAATGCACGACAGTTTGAAGTGTTCTATTTAACTTATTAATGAATTAAGAATTATGAACGAAAAACGAATTAGAACTGACTGTTACTTTGAAGAACTACTTTGTTAGGGCTGTTTTATTACAAAAGTATTCAATACAGATAACTAATCCAAAGCCATGGACTCATCATTTTATATCAATAACTTAAAATCTTAGCAGTTCTTTAGAATATGTGTTACATTACAAGTCTGATAAAAATATCTGTTAAAAAGTAATAGATTCAGGATTTTATAACTGTTGCTCGTTCCTCATAGTGAGTGGCTGATTTGTAACAGAGAAACAAATATTTAATAATCGTTTTAAATACCGAATTGTATTTAAAAAAAATCAGTTGCCACGATTTAAACGCATTTCGTTGGTTAGTTTGAAACTGAATAATCACAAACAAGTTGAAAAATACACCTGGTAGCTTTTTTTTTTATTTCAGTTCTTTTTATTTAGAGCTCTTCAGAAAAAAATATTAAATAACAAGGGAGTAGAAATCAAAAATTAGTAGAATTTTTATTTATTTTTCTTGGGGGGGGGGGGGCAAATATTATGTTCATCGCACTAATAATGAAAAATTTATGCTTGGAACAAAATTAATTCTGACATAAATTAAAAAGCACATCTGTGTTTTTTTTTAACAAATATCCCCCAAGAAAATTTACATAACAGTTGATAGAATACTGTAGCATTTAAAAAAATCTCTTCCCTTTGCAGAACAAAACGACAATCTATTTTTACCTGCATATTTAAAAATAAAATTATATTTATAGTTCTATGAATATCAAATTAATCAATGAAAACTATATATATTTCTAAGAAATATTTAAAATTATATACTAAACCAATCTTTTATATCGAATAAAAATTCTAGAGAAATGTGCTCGAGGCGAATGTCAAAAAATCAGGCGAATGAAAATTTCTGCTGATTTGAAGTCATCATCAGCTGGTTAGTATAGTAGTATAGCCAAGAACATTTCATTCGTTATAGAAGCCAAAATGAATCTGTCGGCTCAATGGTATAAATTTGTTGGCATCTGAAGCAAAAATAAATGACTGGCTTGCAATCGAAAAGTAGTAAATAACCAACACTTATGAAAACTGCATTATCTAACCAAAAGTGTCCTGAGGCTCATATTAATATGATGTTGGTCCCTCTTTTGCATCTGCACACTTGAATAGGAATTGACTTCCATCGCAGCTGAAGTGAGTGCGTTGCAGTCTGGCTATGTCGTAATCTAATTCGTCCCAAAGGTATTCTATGAGATTTAGATCAAGACTCTTAGATCAAGACTCTTAGAAGGGCAGTCCAACCCAAGTGTGTGAATGAAGTCTGCTGAAAAAGAAAAATGGGCCTTCCCTGAAATATTGCCATAGAATGTCCACAGACATATCTCAGAATTCATGTTTCCAGCCACAAGATTTAACGAGTCCAAACACCCCCACACTATTATGCTTCCACCATCATAGCAACCGCGTGTTCGCATACTTTTGGCGAGATAGTGTTACAAACACAAGGAAAGAAACTATCCACATTTTTTTTATGTAATTCAGTTTTACAAAATATCTTTATACATATTTTCAAACATTTTTTTATTACATTTTATTACTCTTATATATTCTAATTTATTTTTTAACGCAGGTGGGACGGTGATATCCCTTTTATATATTCTTTTTCTGGTGCTCTAATTACAAGCAAAAAATGTTATGTTATTGGAATTATATTTGTACTAAAATATAAAATGAAAAAAAAAATTCTTGATTCATATGCAAAAATGTATCAATATATTGATTTTGTAATCTAAATTATAAAATTTAAATACTTCAAAGTTTCAGGAATACCTGAATCCTTAAAATTTAAAATTCAGTAACTAAGTTTAATGAACAGAATGAAACAAAAAGCATTCAAAAATCTTAATTTGTTACCGAATAAGCAGAGAAATTCCGTGGAGGAAGCAAAATTCCTTTTTTCTTTTTATGTTTGAAGGGAACCCTTAACCCTTTGATGCACATGGACCGTATTTATATGTATATGCAGGGTGGTGTTTACAGAACACCCTGCATATACCTCCTTCAGATTAGTTTATTCGGTCATCGAGCTTATAGATCACATCATTCAGTTGCTGTTTCTAAAATGACCATGCCTCACTAAAATGATCAATGCCTCACTGAAAACTTTTTTATTTAAAATTATACTTCCAACTTTTATTTCTCTCTTTTCTTTTTCTTTCTTTCTTCTTGTATAGGTCACAAGTTTGTGTGGCCACCTCAAAAGAATGCCCCTGCTGTACCAGCAGATCCTGCACTGACTTCCAATATAACTCCTACAATACCCAGTTACCGTCCACCTCCAGGAACCCAACATGCCGCTTCCGTACCTAAATACCAATCCCCTTTGTCCCCTACCCCTAAAATACCTAGTCCCACCCCACCCTCTTTTACTTCTGGCCCGAAAGTGGCTCCCATGACCAGCCCAAAACCCCGCAATCCCGTTGTTCAGAGCAATAAGGCACAAAGTTGGAATGTAGGCAGCTCATTGACTAGCACTACTACTTCAGATTTTCAATCCGGTGTGGCCATGAATCTCGGAGCCGGTTCCAGGCCAGCACCGAAAAGAGGAAGAGGTCAGATGAAACAACAAGTTGCTGCTGGTGCCAGGATTCCTATTTGCCAAATGTGTGGAACGCCAATTAGGTGAGTAATCAAATCGGCTATTAATTTAGCAGTAAACTATAGGTGATTTTAAGCTCTGTACCCTCTGTGGTTACACTACATTTGAGGGTGTCCCTTGATTCTCGCCAAGTTGTGATCGAGGTTGATCGGCAAGCTGGGCGATGTTGTTTTATTTATGGGAACGTCTATAGTTTTTTTTTTTTTTTTTTTTGGAAACCCAGTCGTGATTCGAGTTGATTTAGATTTCAGCATTATTTTTTAATGTTCAACGCCATCTTCGATTCGTATTTCGCCGCATTTATGTGGCATGGAGGATAACAGATTGTACTCATGGTAAATTTAAACAATATCTAACTGTTATTAGAGAATTCTGTGTACCTAAAAGTGAGAATATGCAAGATAAATAAAGTGAATCGATTTTTTTCCCTTTTTTTCTGTGCTTACTCCATTAATTTTTGCTTCGATTTTATTGAAATTTCATTGTGTTCTGGTCGTTATTCCTGTTTGCACGGTGCTCCGCTCGAACAGGAATGGCGCCAAACAAAAATCGCCAATTTCGCCAAGAGGGCAACCTCAAATATATTTTTACCCCAACTCTGTATAAACCAATACTGAAAAGACTACCGCTGTCAAAAAATACAAAATTAAAAATAACCTCAAATAAAACTCAAAGGGTTTCGAAAAAATTAATAACGAAAACTCTACTATTACGTTTAATAAAAGGGAAAAAATTTTAACTCAAGAACAATATTACAGTATTGCCATTCCAAAGAAAATCTGACACTCATTCAAAAAAACTATTAACATTCCAAAACTATCACCATGGCGATCACAAAACTCTACTCGATCGTTGCCATCTACTAACTGACATATAATAAGTAAATTGTTTTACAAAAAATACAATGCGCATAAGCACATAATATCTTACAACCGCTCACAAGAGATCAAACTACTACCAAAATATTAATGCCGATGATGAAATATCCTCAATCTATCTCAATTTCTGGTAGGTTTTTTTCCCCACTAGGTCACTAGAATACAATTCTCTCTTTTAAGCCTGCTCTGTAATGACTGAAATTATGGCGGGCGAATATTTATAATTTTAGCATGGCCATATGCCATATTATTACCATATAGATGTATTTTCTTTGTATTGCATTTCTGCGATTGTGAAAAACGCGTACATTTAATAGACTCTAATAAATGAGCCTAAAAGTTAATGAAATTTGTTTTAACTCACCCTTTAACGAGTCATTTATTTTTAGAAATTGTAAATTAAAATATTTGGGGGGGGGAATTCATTGAGCCTATTATATAAAATTAATTTAAATTTTTCTTCCGGGATAGTTGGTTAGCAGGGCGCTGGACTCACGTTCGTGTGAACAGGAGTTCGAATTCAGACGACTGAAGACTCCCCGTGTAGTAAATGGTGACTGGTGCATTTAAATGCGTCGAGTCACTAAGTGCTCCATGTTCGCATAACAAATTATGCCTCTGGGGGTACTGAATAGGAGATGGATCGTTCTCTGGGCTAGGTCAAAATTACGGTATGTGAAGGAATGGATGTATAAATGGGTCCACCTTAGAAACGGATGTGATGTAGTGGTGTGGCAGAAGTCAAATTGTTGACCGTAGATGGCGCCACTGGAAAACAACAACGGTGACACCCCTTGCCTTAATGGCCTTCGACAACACCAACAATTTAAATCTTAACGATATTTTTTGGTGCTAAGTACATTAAGTGTTATTAAAAAAAGTGGGGAGCTTAATAACTTTTATTTATTTTTACTTATAAAATACATTTTATAAATGATACTTACTGCAAAAGGAATTATATATTATATCTTTTGTCTTATGGTTACCAGTTTATAGGACGAAATATAAGGAAAATCAGGCATCTCCAGCCAAATAATAATAAGTGGAACTCTAATAATTAGTAGGATAATTGTAAAAATAGTTTACATTTTCCAGTTTGAGAGCTTTTAAAACTAATAAATTTTATTTGAGAAACTGTTTTGGCAAAATATAGAAAATATTTACCTGATTTTTATTGTGTTACTTATTATTTATTTATTTTGTGAACTTCGCAGCGATTACTTAATGTTGCTTTGAAGCATAAACATTGCAATGCTGCTCTTCTACAAACTATTTTTTTTTCGTTGCTTTTTGTGCTCACTTGCAAATCTAAAAAAAAAATGGAGAATGCGTTTAGAGGTTAGTTAGTGATATCAAGAAAAATTAAGTATGTTCTTTCTTTGTCTTCTATTTTTAATTTATATAATAGTTTTGGTAAGTTTTTGATAATTCGGGAAATACACAACTGGAAAGTCGTTAATACAGAGAGAATTTAGAGAACTTAAAATATTATAACTAAAAATTATATGAAACAGCTAAACAAGATAACTTCAACAATTTAGGAACAGCAGTGGGCATGAACTCAGGTGATTAGAACAATAACCCATTATTTTTGATCAACTTTTTGTAACATGGTAAAGATAAATGTATTTAATTATAGGTGTTGCGTTGAATGGTAAATATAATAAAAATATAACACGACTATTCAGATAAAGACAACAAACAAAAGAACTAGAACTGAAACGTTCTGAAATTAGATAACAGATTGTATTAGTAAGTAAAATTAGTAACAGAGTATATCTTGTATTGTATAGTTTAGAGAGAATTCACGTAACTTTAAAAATATTATAACTAGAAATAATGCAAAACAGCTAAACAAGAAAACATCAACAATTTAAGAACAGCAAGTGGGTATGAATTCAGGTGATTCGGAAACACGACAAATTGTTTTCGACCAATTTTGTGTAACGTGGTAAATATACAGGTATAGGACAAAATAATAGGAACACCTGTGAAAAAATGAAAATATTTTATTAATAAGGAGTTGGACCACCTTTGGCCTGAACGACAGCTTGCATTCGACGTGGGATTGACAAATAAAGGTCTTGAACAAAGTTCATTGGAATTTGCAGCCATTCCTCCTGCAGGGCTGTCTCGAGTTCAGAGAGTGTGCGTGGAGGAGGAAACCGAGCACGGACTTTTTTCTCCAAAAAACCCCACAAAGGCTCAAGGATATTGAGATCAGGGGACTGAGGACACCACGTTAGATGGTCCACTTCATCATTATGCTCATTTAACCATGTTTGAACACAGTGAGACGTGTGAACAGGGGCGTTGTCATCTTGGAACACAGGACGTTCTCCCGGAAAGAGAGTATGAAGCATAGGGTGAAGATGATCTGCAAGAATGCTTCGGTAATGGTCCTCTTTGACCACCCCCTCAAGACAACGAGAGGCCCCAATCCACGGGCAGATATAGCACCCCACACCATCACAGAAACACCTCCATGTTTCACGGTTGAAACCAGGCAGTCTACATGAAATGCTTCTGCTGGCGTTTGCCACACGAACACACGTCCGGTGGTCTGGAATAGTGTAAAAGAGGATTCATCAGACCAGATGACTTGTTCCCATTGCAATTGTGTCAATTTTAGGTGGTCTTGGTACCACTGTAGTCTCTTCAAAGCATTCCGCGCTGAAACTAACGGTTTTGGAATAGCTACTCTGCCATGAATGTTAGCAGCATGCAACTCCCGTTGAATAGTTTTCATGGGTACAGGGTTCTGAAGATGGGTATTCATCTCGGATGTTATCACCGGCAGTATAGTCTTGCGTTTTCGAGCGACTATCCTCTTCAACACCCGTCTATCACGGTCTGACAACTTCGACTTCCTGCAGCTGTTGTGCCTCGCCGAAGACATCTTACCCAACTTTGTGTATGCCGAAAGAGTCCTTCATACAGTGGTCCTTGAAACACCTACAAGGTTCGCTGTTCTGGACACGGGCGCTCCAACCAGGCGAGCTCCGATTATCATGCCTCTTTTAAGGTCAGAGAGGTCGGACATAATCTCGTTTTGCTAGAAACAGATTTTTCTCATGCAAATCTCACACTGCCAAATGCTAGACAGATACCTTGCCTTTCATCACCACTAGGTGGCACATTCTTGCGACACGTGCCCGCCGCTTATTGGACGGTCGAGAACGACTCCATTCTTTCACAGGTGTTCCTATTATTTTGTCCTATACCTGTA
>NC_092210.1:17395-39877 GCF_043381705.1 Parasteatoda tepidariorum
AGATTTAACGTGCATCAGTCACCATTTACTACACGGGGAGTCTTCGGCCGGCGAGGATCGAACCCACGACCTCTTGGATATGGGCCCAGCGCCCTACCGACCAGGCTATCCCGGCCCCCAATGACGGTTATAATAAAAAATGAAAAAATTGTTTAACCCTTGGTCGGGATAGCTTGATTGGTAGGGCACTGGGCCCATGTTCGTGTGTTCGATCTCCGCCGGCCGAAAACTCCCCGTGTAGTAAATGGTGACTGATGCACGTTAAGTCTGTCGAGTCACAAAGTCCTCCATGTTCCCATAACAAGTCATACCTCTGGGGGTACTGATCCAGGAGTTTCCTTGTCTTCTGGATTGGTTCAAACTTACAAGGCTGCGGAATTGAACATTGGTAGACGTAAACCCAAAAATTGGGTCGGCTGTTCAGCGACGGTTACAATATAAAATACAAAAAAAAAAATTATACCCCTATGCTTTTTAATTAACTTATTTTAATTAGCTTCTTCGTTTTGAAAATTACTTACTATTTGAGGATTGCAATTTGTTAGCATCTCATTTTTTTAAGAAAAATTATGCCTAGTTTAAAAATGCTTTATTTTATGTGCATTGAGTTATTGGGGCTATAAAAATGTGTTTAACTTTGTTAAAATTATTGCATATCTTAAAAATGCTTAATTTTATGCATGTGAAGTTTTTTAGTTCTATTTTAAACAGTATGAAATGTAATAGGGACCCAAAACATTTTGTTGCCCGGGGGCCCTGCTTGCCATTAAGACGGCCCTGTGCCCGCCGCTTATTGGACGGTCGAGAACGACTCCATTCTTTCACAGGTATTCCTTGTCCTATACCTGTAAATGTATTTAATTATAGGTGTTGCGTTACATGGTAAATATAATAAAAATATAACGCAACTACTCAGATAAAGGAAACAAATAAACGAACTAAGACTGAAGCGTTCTAAAAATAGATAACAATAGATAACAGATTGTACTAGTAAGTAAAATTAGTATATCTGTATTAGTAAGTAAAACTAGTAACAGTGCAATCTGAATTAGTAACAAAGTATATTAACACTAAAAAGTAGATAACATAGTATTTCATACACTCCTGATTAGCATACGGAAAATTTTTTGAAATACCTTATAAAATTCTATATTCTGATAGAGAATTTACCGTTTTGTAAACAACGTACCGAAAACTAACAACATTTAAATTAAATTTACTTTTGTCATTACTGTTCGGAGAAGTAAATTTCACTCTTGTATTTATTTTTTCAGAGGTCCATTTGTGGTAGCCCTTGGTAAATCATGGTGTCCTGATCACTTTGTTTGTGCCAACAACAGATGCCAAAATTCATTAGTCAACATTGGATTTGTAGAAGATCGTGGTCAGCTTTACTGTGAAAACTGCTATGAAGTTCACTTAGCTCCTATTTGTTCAAAATGTTCCTTAAGAATCAAGGGGGTAAACATTTTACATTAATAATGAGCGATTAAAAAAACTATAATTTTTTTTAAAAAATAATAATGTCATAACATTCAAAAAATACTTGCAAAAAAATAACATAAATAGGCAATTTCATAGAATCAAATTAAACTCTTAACAGACATATGGGTGATTCCTTGCAAACATGACAATTCGGAACAAAAAATGTCTTCAAATTTAAAGTCTACAAAATAATCTAAATTTTTTTAGTATATTTATTTAGTTACATTTGACGCCCGGTGGCTGAGCGGTAGCGCTTCGCGCTGTCATGCCACAGGTCCCTGGTTCGATCCTCGGGCCGGGCAAGGTTGACTCAGCCTTTCATCCCTTTAGTGGGTCGATAAATGAGTACCAAGCATGCTTGGGAACTAAACACTGGGGGTTCCGCGTTCGGCTGACCACCTGACTGGAACATCTGCTCCTGCACCCCAGAGCCCAAGGTCAAGAAAACTGAGATGGGCACAGTAGGCCTTGGCCCTCTTGGGCTGTCGCGCCGCTGAGTTTAGTTTATTTAGTTACATTTATTAATATCTTACAGACAGCAGTGTAGTTTATTGACACTTGCTCGAGAAAAAAAAAAAAAAATAGAAATTCACCAAATTTTGAAAATGACAATATTAGCCTAGAAGTTAAAAAAAAAACAGTCATTTTAAGCTAATAGTAAGTAACTCAACTTAAGCCTTTGTGATAGATGGACTATGAATTGATTAAATTAATTCTTTTATCCACTGTAGAAAGAATCAAAAATGTTTTTGTTGCTGATATGTACAGAATAAAATTGTGTATAATAATCAATCATAAAATAAAAAAAAATAACTTTAATTATAGTATTACAATCTTACATAAACTTGGTATTAGGTTAATATTTGCTTTCGCTCTTTACATTCAACTGTTAAAAACATTTTCTGGTAACTGTGTCAATGTCCTGGCATTCATAAGCTGGGAAAATGATAGCCAGGATAATGACAATTTGCCATTATATAGCATTTAACTTTACTTTAATTTAACACTTCGGCCTAAGATGTTTACATTCCGCAGAAAACAGCAGGATTTCTTGAAATAACTCAAGTAAATCAATGTAGTTTATGTTATTAATGATTTCAAGAAGTCAGGGAAATGACAGCATAAAAACCTACTCACCTTGAAAAAATTTTTTAAATAGGTTTTGAACCAAAAAGTTGGTTCTTTATTCATGCAATAAGACATGTTCAGATAGAATGGTATTCTAATCAATCTATTAACATAAGATATTGATTCCTGGCGCTATCTATTTTGGTTATAAATCGCAAAATAAAAGTAGCCAGGAAAGTGACACATTTTTGTGACAAACAAATTATTGACAGAAAAAATTATTTTCAACAAAGTTTCTGTAAATAATACCCTCTGCATATATTCTAGAAATGCTTACAACGATTGATATTAAAAAAAATAGATATTGAAAAATTTATGGGACGTTTTGAAGCTAGTTATTATTGGAAATATTGTTTGTGACATACCAGGAAAATGACATTTTGGAATTCAATTAAATTTTTAAAATATGCAAAACAGTGTGTGCTAGTACAAGGTCATTTTAAAATAGTAATAACAATGCTATTTATTAAACTTTTTTAGAAAAAAGTTCTTTTAGAAGTATAGTATTAGATCTTGAAGCAAGAGATTGTAAATTGTCATATTTCATGAGAATCACCCCTATATTTCAGAAAAAAATGAACCAAAAATGGAAATTTTTTTTGACTGTCTAATTTTGCTCTTTATATTATTATACAAGTTGGAAAATGGTTTTTTATTAAAGTTTTAAATGCAATAACTACTGTATTTATAATTTTTGGATACACATAAAAATGTTATTGATCACACACACACATCTTATTCAATTAAAGCAAATTAAACACAATTTTGAAGCTAAATATAATATTACTAGTGTAATATAATATAAAAACACAACAATAGGATTCTCAATACATTTATTTTACAAATCTTTTACAGTATGGTATATCCCAAAAACCCTACCAACATTATCCTTTCTCGACTGAAGTCGTAATCGGTGAAAACTAGGACCACTAATGCCATCTATTAAGAAAAAAGTGAATTAAATATCCTAAAGTAGAAACGAACTCTGCTAGGGCTTCATAAAATAGAAACGTTATTTTTTCCAGCTCGGGCATCACAAATACTGCACGCAGTAGTTGCCCGAACTGGATTCGGGTGACACTGGGTTAATATCATCAAAGATTGATCGAAATTATTTTAAACATTCATTTTTAATAATAAGCTGAAAAAATGCTCCAAACTTTTTTAGATAGATAACTTTTTTTTTATCGCCTTTCACATTCTGAAGTTCTTTCGCTGTAATTCTTAAACAGTTTAATTTTTGTTTCAGGATTGTCTAAATGCTCTCGACAAACAATGGCATCCAAATTGTTTTGTGTGCTGTTTCTGTTCAAAACCTTTTGGGAATAGCTCTTTCTACATGGAGGATGGATTACCTTACTGTGAAAAAGGTATTACTTAAAATACCACCCTTAATATATATTTTTAGAATTTTTGTAAAATCAAATCAGGAACAGATTAGGAGTTGCAAGTTAATATTTAAGCGAGGAAATAAAACGCCACCGAAATCGGACGAATCACTTCAGAGGAAAGTGGTACTACTGAAAATATCGGACTTGATTTGATTTTCACTTGATTTTCGGAGGAAACAGAGAGGAATTGCAAAGGAAATTACTAGAAACTCCTTCACCAGGCAGTCAAACTGGTTTTCATGTTTTCACCCTGCCTCCCTCACTGGTGAATCAAAGTATTTCAATAGAGTTTCTGCTTTTGCTTCGACTAATATATTAAAAAAAGTATTAAAAAAAATATTTTTAAGAAAATCGTCAGAATGATTTCTTTTACCTGGAAAAATATTCTTAATTCGCAATTTGCGAAATTCATTTGAAAGATTTCTCGTTCACCTGTAAAAAATTAAGAATTCGACTTAATTTTTTATGATTCGGGAAATTCCAGATTTTAGTCTGATATGGAAAATTTTTGAATAATTTGAGAAATTTCTCATTTTAGTCTAAGAGCACAGTGGCAACTGCGACCGTAGATTTACATTCAAAGATTACAAAGAGGTAACTAAAACAGGAAAATATTCATTAATATTTATCATGAGAGTAAAACCAATTGTTGTTTTTTTTTTTTTCAACTTTTCTTTTGTGTTTACTTCAGTATTTTTGACTGCCCTTCGTGGATTGTGTCGAATCTTTTGTAATAATGCCTGTTAACCGAATGAATGAACGAAATGGGTGATTGCTGACTGTGAATCTCGAAAACCACATAGTCGATTAGGTAAATGCCCGATATATATTAAGTGCCCGGTATGCCCTACATCAATGTTTTTAAAGGTCAAGTGCCCAGTATGCATTTAAACGGTACTGATGTTTCTCCTAATCTGTCCTCAACAGATATTAAAATATCGAATAAATAAATATAAAATCAAAGAATAAATTAATATCAAATCGGATATAACAAATATTTCGGACATAGATCAAGGCGACTTGTTGACATTAAGTTGTGAAGGTCAACATTATCTTGATTTCGGTCATTCATCACGGTTACATACATATAGTGTCGTCACCAATCAAAAACACGAAACTTTCGGAACGGGCAAGGGAGGTGCCAACACCACCTTCCCTAAACTATTATTAGTTAAGTTTATAAGACAATGGTTAAAAAGTAAAGTTAACTATATAAAGCATCTATTTATGCATTACTTTTTATTACATTGATTTATTCATTTTATTATTCTTCAGTTGTTTTTTTTTTCTGAGACAACGCAAATTATATTTTATCCGTACTCGAATTCAAAAAATATTTGTTATTTAAATACGTGTCAACTTATCATTAAATACTTGTCATTCTTTTAATATTTTCTTCTTCTTCTATTTTTAGATTGGAATGAACTATTTACTACGAAGTGTGTGGGTTGTGGTTTCCCAATCGAAGCAGGAGATCGCTGGGTTGAGGCTCTAAACAGCAACTATCACTCACAGTGCTTTAAATGCACAGTAAGTAACGACTTCCACTACAAAAATATAATTCACTAGCAATGTTAACTCGCGATTCTATGTTGGGGTACCTTTTCATAGATGAAGGTTAACACAGACGAACTCTTCTAAATAACTTTACAACGAGGATTCGAATCCTGAAGAGCTTTGACACCAAATTTCCCGTAGCCTGAAAAGTAATTATGTTGTTGTTCATTTACGTCGCACTAGAACTGCACAATAGGCTATTGGCGACGGTCTGGGAAACATCCCTGAGGATGACATGCCATCACAATTTTGATCCTCTGCGAAGGGGATTGCACCCCCGCTTCGGTAGCCCGACGACCTGCACGCAAAGTCGAGCACTTTACGGTAGAACAGTTTAACGAGGACTAATACCACACGCCCTCGAACCCTACGCAGGCTGATCCAAGTGGTCACCCACCCGCACACTGACCGCAGCCAGTGATGCTTGACATCGGTGATCTGCTGGGAACCGTGTCTTAACGATCAGTCCACTGCGAAGTAATTATGAACTAAACAAACTACTTTAATGAGCATACCATTTCTCGTAAGCTGAAAAGTTTGACGAACTTAACAAACTAAGTTCGTGAGAATAAAACAAAACAACGTGAATAAAGCATGTATAAAAGTACAGACAGTTTCTATAAACAGGAACCTTCGTCAGTTATGTTCTATAAACAAAATGTTTTAGTGTTTTTAACACATAAAATAGGGCCTTAACACAAAAATATGCGAATTCAGACCCGCTTCCCTCACCAATATTTTTGGAGGAAAAAAAAAATCAATTTTTGCTTTCATTAATAAATACAGGGAACTAAAACAAAACATAATACACAAGTTCTAAGTTGAAATTTTATTTCTTTTTTATGCGTAAAAAATATTTAATTTACCATCAGTTTACTATCCCAAATTATCTCGGGCAAATGAAAAAATGAAATATTGGTCTTCGTATAGGTTCACAATCTGAAAAATCATCTGCATTTCTTTCGCTCGGGAACGTACTATGTAAATTCAACAACCATCGCATATAATACAATTGCACAAAACACGTCTGCATGTCCCGCAAATATTCCCACACAAAAATGGGCAAACTTCCAATCACTGTAGATTATTTTTTGTTTTGCTTACGGCAGAGTTAAAACAAAACATGTTGACGAATTCTGCTATGCCCGAGTTTACTCGGGATAATAAATATTTGCAATATATACATACCCGAGTTAACTCGGGATAATCAGGGAAGCGGTTAATATTAATATGTGTTGAGAAAGTTTCTTGTTCCGAAACTACATTTCAGTACCTTCATTTGTGTTTCATTCATACGTAGCACAAAGTATACCCTATCCTTATTCGGATACGTTCATGAGCTTTGACATAAAATTTCTCGTAGACTATAATCGAACTAAACAAACTACTCGTTAGTAAGTTTTGAAATACAATTTAATTGTACTCTTAAAAGTAGGATACCAATTCGAATATATTAACAAATCACGTGCAGATCCCAATGTGACAATGTCAATTGGAAATTAACATTTTAATTGTTAATTTAAAAATTAACACTTATATTGTAGGAAAAATTTATAAAAAAAAATAATGATTTTTTTTTTCCTTTCAGAAATGCCTAAGAGGATTAGAAGGACAAAGTTTCTATGCCAAAGGTGGCAAACCATACTGTAAAGCTCATTCTAGGGATTAAATTTTTTTTCAAAGGAACTTCATATTCTAGTCAGGAAGGACTTAAAAAGAATTTTTCAAAATGTGCCTTAAAAAACAAGAATCTGTGCCTATAAACTTAAGGGTCAAAAGTGCAAGCAACATTTTAACTTACAAAGCTTGTGAAGTAATTTCAAGAATGTACAAAGTTATAAACATTTTTAGCTTGTTTTAGAAGAGTCAAGAAAAAAAAAATTTTTAAACTTAAAATTGTTATTCATTAGGATTCGTTTAAGCAAAGAAAATTAAATCCGAAATGGAAAAGTTTTATTTTGAAATAAATGCTTGCAACATATAAAAAAATTTTCAGATAAATTTTTTTTTACTGTTTGCTTTATTGATTTACAATTTTGAATTTATTCAAAAAAAAAAAAAAAAAACTTATTGCCAGAGTATTTTTAAGTTGTTCTGATTCTTAGACATCTATAATAAAGAGCAACTAGACAATGATCAAATTGGTAATTTATTGTAACAGTTTTAGCTCTGTATAAGTTATATTTTTAATATGTAATTAAAAAAATAGAACAATTTAACTTATGTAAAAATAGTCATTAGCCAATTAAAAACCTACTACACAAATACCTTAATGTATATTTTCAAAATCTTTGTCTGAAATGAAGGAAAAAATATATTTTGGGAATTACAAATAAAAATTTAAAGGCGGGAAAGACAAAGAAGATATCAAAAATTGTCAAATCATTTGAAAAGAAAAATATGAAAAACATCAAAACCTGTCTAATTGCAGCATGAAACTAAAAGCTGTTTCTAATCAATTCCTGTTTCCTCCAACAAACAGGTTTTGACAATACAAGCCTCGTTTTCTTCAACAATGATTCATGATAGTTAATTTCATTTTTTCCCTTGCTTAAATATTAATTTGTAATCCTTAAAGTGCATACTCTGTTTCTGACAAGGAACCAAAAAATATATATTAAGAGTAGTGATTATAAAATAACCTGTAAATGCTTTGATATACCATGGATATAATTTCGAAAATTCTTAACTAATAAATAAAAAGAAATAAGTAGTATTTTTTTCTTTTGCTGCTTTACTGTGATTGTTTTAGCACAATTTGTAATTTGCATGACGTAGATAAGGAGGCAATGCTAATGTTGCAAGGTTAAGTTGACTTTAAAATTTTATTATCTATGTGCAATGCAATATTTTATTGTAGTTTTGTTATGCTTCATTGTTTCAAATAAAAGCATCAAAATTTTTATTTCATTTGTAGTTTAAAAAGCTTTAAGCATTTTACAAATTTTATTTCTTTTGTTAAGTATATATATGCCTACTTACTAATAGTATCTTTTTAATATCCAAAAAATGTGACAAACTACTTTCAATATTTGCACAAATCATGAATTACACCAGAATTTATTATTTTTTTTATTCAAAAAGTGTCTTGATACGTTTTATTTAATTAAAAAAATTCAGGCAAAATCATGAAATTTTAAACTGACATTTTTTATCCATCTAAGAAACTTTTTTGAAAGGAACTATTATGATAGATTATACCAAGAGGCATATTTGAATATAAATAAGATATTTTACAGTGATAGATAATTCCAAAAGATTTTTCTGACTGCGATAGATTTTTGAAGATGATAGATGACATGAAGAAAGAGTTTTGACTAAGATAAATTTTTTCATAAGTTTAATTCAGTTTTATTTATTTATTTTTATTTACTTAATTTTTGGACACAAAAGATTAGCTTTATTTGACCACTTCTTTTAAATAAGCAAACTTCTTTCAGGTGTAGATTTGAAATCAAAGATTCCTAGATGAGTTTGTTATACAACGATGAATAGATGCAAATGTATACAGTAACAATTATATAAAATGAGTTTTTAAGACTTGAATTGAGGCTTTGGAAAGAATAATAGTAAAACTGTTTTTAATGGACTTTTATGATTCATCAGTGTTCTACAATAGATCAATTTTTAAACAAATTTAGTTAATTAAAAAATTAAGTATAATTTCATTAAGTCTAAATTGAAACTAAATAGCTCTTTTTTTTAAAAAAAAAAAATTTGTATAAAATGTGTTTAAAAAATACCTACAACATAATGCAATATTCAAAAACTAAATGACACATCATTATAAACATTAAGAAAGCAAGTCACAAAAATATTTCTTTAATTTTCAATAAGTATAACAAAACATTTAGTCACAAAATGTACAGTGAATTAAGATAATATATAAATAACACATTTTAGAAATTACAATAAAGTTTAGTGCTTTGGAAATTACATTGAAGGCTTATTCCGATTTTAATTAAAACACTTGACACAAAAAGGACAAGGAATTAATGGTCCTACATGCACCAAATGATTTAATGGAAAATTGATTCTATGCTATTATTTGTGCAATAGGCATAAAAAGAGATTGATTAAGCAATACCATTTTCACTAGTTACTTACACAGTAGTATTTAAATAAAGTAGAATAACATAGAATAGTTCTAATTATAGTTTCCAACTACATAAGGCAAGGAGAGATTTACTTAATTCATATGATATGAAAGATAACAAAAATGAATGAATATGATGGGATAAAAAGAATAGTATTTATTGTTAAATATACATCTTTTTTTACCATTAAACCTGATTCTAATTAAAAAGAATTAAACTTATATATTTATTTTTGTTTTAACAGGGTGCGTTGCCAGATTTGTTAACAAAAAATAAGCACTCAAAAAATATTTTTAATTACTTTCCAAAAAAAAATTCTTAATTAAGATATGTGCAGTAATAAAAATTTGTTTAAATCGTTTAAAGTTCTTAATGTATTAACATAAAATCAACAAAACATTTTTAAAAAACTTTACATAATCATGATAAAATAACTAGTTTTGGATAAATATTGCAGAGAGAATCGTGGAAATCATGCTGTTTTTGTAATTTATGATGACAATCGACACACCAAGGAAAAAATCTCATTTTTAAAGATAAAAAATTAAACACTGTTTACAAATCTCGAATAAAAATAAAAAAACCCTTTAAGGGCTCTTAAAATATGTAAATCAAAAATAAGCACCTTTAAGTGCTTTTTAAAAGTGCTATGCACCTTGTTTAATAAGAGGCAATAAACTAATTTACATTAGAGAAACTTGTAGTGTGCATAGTTTTTGATAATTTGATTCATTATAATAACAGCAATAGAAATCACACACTGTTAAAATCTTTTATTTATTTGAAAAAACTAATCTATTTTATAAATCTATACATGGAATCTAATATATATTTTTAGAATCCTTGCTAAAAAAATGGAAGGGAAAAAATTACATACTGAAGTCATAAATAAATCTTTAAAAGACAGAAAAATAAAAACACCATCAGAATCCACAGAAATACTAGTGATGAAGGTTGCATAAAAAGCAAACCAGTTGGTTAGCTTGATGAAATTTGTAGTCTACTTTGCCTCTTGTACCAATCAAACAAGTTCTATTCTCACTTTTCTTAAAAAATTTAGGTTTTGATAGGGTTTACTTTTTCTCCTCAATTATAATTTGTAGTTTTAAATGTCATTTTTTAAAAGGATTTAAAAATATATATTAAATGCAACAATGGTGAAATGTGCTGTCTATTCATTTAGTTAAAAAATTAGGACAACATGAAAGACAATTTTTTGAAAACAAAGCATATTTGTTTTGTTAGAAAAGTAATTTTCCATTCCATTTCTAAGTCCATTTTCTTCAACATGCATTTCAAACTGTGTCCATTTTCATTAACATGTTTGAGCTTTGACCATTTTTTTCAACACACAGTTAGAGCTCTGTCCACTTGCGTACATTTTTAAAAACATGAATTTCAAGCTATGTCCAGATTTATAAATCTAAACCAAGGATATGCTATTAGGATATGCTAATTACTATGGCCGACCCACTTTACAAATTTTTTACTATCTAATAGTTAGTTAAGAAGTCTTATAAATAGAAGTCTTATCAGAAGTCAGTTAGAAGTCTTATCTAAGAGAAGTCTTATTCAATTAAACTGTAATAACAAATGCCAGCTGAAATTTAACAAATTCATAAAAATGACCAAAGCAGAAAGTGTCCACATCCCAGCATATTGTCATGGAAATTTTACTTGCCATAAATAACATAAATTAACATTATTTCATTATATAGTTATTTATGTAGACATTTGATATTTAATTAATTACTTTTTTTTTCAATTTTAGAATTTAGTTAGCAAAATAAAAAGATGTGTTGTTTGAAAAAAAAAGTAACAATTTACCTAGTAAGAGTTGTTTATTTTTCTGGAACGCTTCTAAAAGTCTTGTTGCAAAAAAATAGATATGATTCTCCTTCGGGGGAAATAATGATCTATCAATACATAGGTTAGAAAAAATAAAATACGTAATTTAAAGAGATCAACATCTTTTTTTTTCTTTCCAGAGTCGTTAGATCACTGACATATATTTTTCAAACAACTAAATAATTTAAAATTTTACTTATTTTCGGAAACATCCAAATTTAGTTTTAAGCAAAGCAATTTGTGCTAAATCAAATTTAAATAATTGTTTCTAAGAAAAGACACGTCGAATCAATTTAGCATGTTTAAGAAATGCGGGGGGGAAAACATTGTAACAATTAAAACATGCTAAGTATTTCTTTTAATTTTTTAATAAATTGGTAAAAAAATATGCAAATTTAATCCAATTTGCACTGAAATCAAAATGGCCACTCCCTCAACAAACATATATTGATACTTGACATTCAAATTAATTTTATAAATACTACTGCAAAAGTTCAATGGTTTAAATAGATATAAATTATGATGAACTAGTAGCTGCACCTGTAGGGGCCATTACAGCACTTTTCCGACAGAAAAAACAATTCATATTGTCAAAATTTATAATTTTTTTAAAACTTTTATTAATTCTAAAATCTAATAATAAAATTAAATTCATCATCTAATTATACAGTTAAATTATAAACTTAAATAATAAAGTTGTTTGTAGTTAAATTAATAAAAATAATTAAATTTACCTTATTTAGCAAAACAAAAAATTTTTTTTAACCACAATAAAGATTTTAATCCAAACTTTGATTAGTTTTAAGCTATTTTAATATTTATCATCAACTTAGTGATTCACATTCTTTACTTTGCAAAGTATTCCATCATTTTTTAAAACTTTCTTTTAAAATTTTTAATTTGTCTATTAAATAAAAACAAAATGCATTCAAGCAATTCAATTATAACTAACACATGTATAAAAAAATGGATATTAAAAACAATTAAATATAAATACAAACATTTTGCCTCTCTAAAGATCAAGAAGAAAATCAAGTTTTTAATTACTTACACATTTTTGGTATTTAGAAAAATGAAAATAGAAAAATTGTCTATGGCTCAACAATAAAATGTCAAAATGCAATAATTAAACACATTGTTTTTTATTTCATTTCTCACTATTGATCTGTAAAACTCATTCAGATTTATCAGATATGGCAGGAAAATTTATGATAAAAATCTGAGGTCCATAATCGCAAATTACAGATTGTCCGGAAAGTCTAAGAAGACGAATGTGAACAGAATGGTCACCACTGCCCACCATTATCATGCGAAGGGCCTCACCATGGTTAACATCCCATATGACTAAATTATCCTGAAAAAATAAAGAAATAGATAGGATTCATAAGATCACAAAATCTCAAATTACTAGAAATATTACTACTTGGTTATTTTATAAAATTTAAATGCAATAAAGATTTAAAAAAATTGTGGATAATTTTGTTAAATAAAAAAAAAAAATAAGCTCTCTTATATAACATTCAATTATAACAAGGTTGCCACTCAAATCTGGAAAAAAAAATTCCCTGTGTTTTCCCTGTACATATTATACACAATATAGTAAGAGGAAACAACAATTACTGTGCTCTTGAGGAAGCTATATTGGACTAACTATATTTATTAGTTTTAATAGTTGTAAAAACAGCTGAACATACTTAAATAATGCTATAGTAAATGAAATAGTTTAGTATAGCTGAAATATCATGGTTAAATATCCTATAGATTACGCTTTGAGTGGTCACCATTTTTTAAAAGACGGGAATACGAAACAAGATTCCCCGTATTTCCCCAGTTCATAAGAGAGAATTAAAATTCCCAACATTTTCTCTGTTATTTTTAAATTCCCTGTATTTTCCAGGATTTTTCCTGTTGTCCCTGTGGAGTGGCAACCCTTTATAAGAATGGCAAAAATTTATTTTTATGGGTAGATTAAAGCTTTCTTATATCTTAGTTTTTGAAAGTAAAATTAAACTGGTATGCTTAAATATTATTGCACAAAAGAAGAATGGAAGAAAATCTAATTACTCAACTTGCCGATTTGATTATGTTGCAAAAACTATTCAACAATTTACACCAACCTAAATTTTGAACTTAATATGTTAGAACTTTCTAAAAATAATGATTAAAAAAAGATTCAAATTTAGTTCGCAAGATAAAGTACAAATTATTAAAATTTACAGAAATTCCGTTAAATTTACAGTTTTATTACTTGCACATTATGTCTTGTTGCAAAATAATAGCTGTGATTTGAAAAACAGTAAATTCACGTTCATATAAACAGCACTAAAACTGTGAATTTTTTTTAAAAGATAGTTAAATAGAATACAATCAGGAAATAATTAATATTGTGTAAAATAATGAAATTTAAAAAAAAAAGATTAAATGTTATTTTCTTTTTGCTTTTTGCAATTTTTTACGATATTAAATTATACATTATGATCCACATGATCAGGATTTATAAATTACTAAGGAAACAGAATTGGAATGCCATGATAAATATTCTTTAAAATTGTACAAAATAATAAGTAGTGAAAGCTTAATAAAATAGATAGATTCATTTAAAAAGAAATTATAACAATAATAATAGCTGTTTTAGATACTTTTGGACAAATTTAATTTTCCTTGCACTACTGGACAAGACAACAACAATAATAATAAAATAAATATTGGTGAAACCTACCTCTTTTGTTGTGACCATGATATTGTTTGTAAGGAGCATCAAATTACTGTGAAGACTGTAATCCTAGAAATTTAAGATATTAAATATGAGGAGATCATAAAACAATATTTAAAAAAATCATAAATTTAAATTCTTACTTAGGTCAACAACCAAAAATTATGTTTTAGTTACTTTTTACTAAATAATTACATTTTTCTCCCATATAAAACTAAAATTACATTTAATGAATGAATTAACGTTTGAAAAAACTGTATTAACATCAAGTGTCAGCCACTACAAGTTTAAAAATATGTATTTGAAAAAAAGTATTTTATTAACTATTGAAAATTTCAACAAAACATAGGGAGAGTGTTCTCTAATAGTAGGAATTGAAAGAAGAAAAAAAGGAGCGTGTTATCAGACAACTTTAAAAGTATAAATTTGGTGACGTGGACTACACGTGCTACCACGTAATCTTCTTTAGTGAATTTATCCACAGCGTACATAAAATATTTAAATGCGCGCAATAAACTATTTTTTTGTTCAGATAGAGCTATAAGTTAGAAATTATCACTGATGTTACTTTTAAAATATGTAAATAAACTGAATCGCTTAAAGCAAGATTTAAAACAATGACTAACACTTAACCCATCAGAAAATTTCATTTTGTTTTCCACTCATCCCTATTCAATGAATGAACTAATATTTTTTTAAAAACTGTATTAACATCAAGTGTCATCTAGTTCAAGTTTAAAAAACTTGAACTGAAAAAATTTGAACTTGAGTGGTGGAATAAAAAGCATTTTTATTAATGATTGAAAATTTGAACAAGATACAGGGAGAGTGCCATTAAATAGTAGTAGGAATTGAATAAGTTTATCTAAATGGTGTTTTCCACACTAGGGAGCGCTGCAAAATCTTGACTGCCTATACTTCCGGGTTACTGGTTTTGACATCACAACGTGATCATTGTGTTTTGAGTAGTAGAAACTTGAGTAGTATTTCTTGTAACCTGATTTATTATTTCTGTTTAAAATAAGAATCGTCATTCGAAGACCTGTCATTCATTCCAAAATGTAAAAATTGTCATTTGAAAAAAAAATTTTAGAAAATACTTCTGACCTTGTTAACAATATACCAACTTTGACAGTTAAACCTAAATGATAATTTAAAAATGAACTTGCTGCTCCAACAATATGCTGACACTAATGTATGATGGTGCACTTGCACCAAGAAAAAAACAGTAATAAACGAGAAAAAAAGGCCAAATCAGAAGCGAGTTCTTTCTAAATCTAGCAACCTTTTTTAACAATACATCTCTAAATAACTAAAACCAAATATTCACTTAATATCTTATGCAATACAGAAATTATATAATTTATCAATCTTATTAAAAACATCTGTTTGAAACTATTGCAAAAAAAGCAGCAGCTGTATACTTTCTAACTGGGAGTAGAGCATTGTTGTAAACATTCATATTGAAAACACCATCTATAGTTGTAATTAATATTATAATAAAATGTTTATTTCATCAGAAAGGCTACTCTCTAGACAAGAACTGCAAAACAGATTTTAGTTGCATATTTATCTTTATATGAGTTGGTAATAAATGTAAAAAAAATTTTTTTGGAAATACTACTATTATTTCATTCCTTTCATGATATTAAACAAAATAATATCAATAAATAAATAAAATACACAAACATTAAATAAAAAATTACTGTTGCTGTTTATCCGTCTTCTAAGTCTAAGATAAAGATGAATGAATTTTTTTAAATGCCTATTACCTCGATGTTTTAAGAGATTTAAATGTTAAAAAATAAATTAGAAGCAACAAAATTTTTATTAGAATAATTTATTAGAACAGCAGTGATGACGAGATAAATAAATAATAGTACCATTCTTAAGTTTTTATAAAACAAGGTCAGTTGTAAAAAACAGTTTAAACACCCAATAATTGGTTGAAACACACTTGATATTAAATTGAAGATAATTAAATTTACAGAGTTGTTAGTGAATCTCCTTGAGAGTTCCAGATTTTCCAGAGAGAATATAAGGCCTAATCAATCACCTAAGTTTACTCCGATGGCAAAGATGAAACTTTGGAGAGGATTTTATTTCAACTTGTAATAAATGAAAGAAGAGAAAAAAACAGACCACCCTGAATAATTTTTGAGCTAATGATCGGATTTTCACAAGGGGGTGACTTCAAATATGTTAATTAATAAATACAGACGATATTTTAAGTTGCAAAATTAAACCAACTTTCTCTGAATAAATATACAATTTTATCGAGCAATTCGGTTTTCTGCCCTCAAAATATACAGGGTAGAAGGAAACAGGGGTGATTGTGAACATAATTTGAAAATCCTGAATATTTCTTGAGTAAAATCATTAATGACGCATTTAAAAAAATTAATGTCTGTATAAATTTAAATCACTAATATTTTTAAAACATGAAATTCTAAATAAATTACATGCAACATAATTTAAATTAATAATTATGTATAAATTTACTTTTATCTCTAATCACATTTATTATCTTACCAGGAAAAACATTTACAAATGAAAGAGATGTCAAGTATAAATTCTAGTTCTAATATTATTAAATAAGAAATACAAGAATTTTTATACACAAATGTGATCCATGATTTCTTGAAACTTCTGAACTTCAGATTTCCAGATTGCTGTAAGCAAAAAATTCGGAAATCCGGATTTTTTCCGGAGAACAGTAATCTCTGTGTGTGTTAAATAATGCCTAAAACTTATGTTTAAATTAATATCAATAGTTGGAATTAATATCGCCAATTATTTTCTTTCTCATATTTGTTATATTTTATTCCTTCTTGTGCTGTCCATATGAAATAAACATTGTGTTCGTTTCTCCGTAGTCATATTTATTTTGGGTATCCAAGCATCTTTAGAGTACAAATTTCAAAGTGGGAAATATGGTCCCAATAGTATGTCAGGAGAGCACTCCAAAGTTTGAACCCTTTAATGTTAAATTTACTTTTTGTGTATTTTGTTACATCTCAAGAACTTTTTAAGCAAATTAAAACAATTTTACACGCGATTATAAAATTCGTTTATCCAAAGATAATTCCATGCAAAAAAAAAAAAAAAGACTTTTAGTAAATATTTATTATTATAATTTTATTTTACTTAAGAATGTTCAAAACAATTTGAATTATAAGGTATAGAATTTTTTAAATCATTTTAAAGAATGTAATTTCACATGGCAAAATACAAAATTTTTAGCAAAATCAGTCAAATAGTTCCTGAGAAATTGAATTTTGAAAAAGTCAGATATTTTTCCTCAAAAGTATAAGTGTAAGTTTTGAAGAAAGCTTTCCAAAAACATTACAAAATATGAAAATTAAGACTTTTTGTGCTTTGAGAAAAGGGGCTCACAATAAATTAATTCAAGGTTGAATAGTTTGTGAGAAATTCTTCAGAAGAAAGTTTTCCAAAAATATTACAAAAAATGAAAAAAAGAAATTTTTGTCCTTTGAGAAAGGGCCTTGCAATATATTTTGTCCAAGGGCACATAAAACCCACATGGTCACTATATTAAAAACTCAAAAAAGGAATGTTTTTTTTATTTTCGTAAACAGGCAGAATTTATTTTATGTAACAAAGGAGTCGCTACTTTAAGTTACATGAAAATTTTTAAACTACACCAACTACAATTAAAGATGTATCGAACTTGTCAGAAAATAAACAACCATTTTCCTATCAATTTTTAAATATGTAAGTTGTTTTTTTTAAATTTTTCTCAGTTTAATATAATTTTTTATGAAAAAAAAATAATAACACTATAATACCTGTACAATGCTATGAATTAAGTGACCTTGACTCTTTTCCCAAATACATATCTGATTGTCAGTGCCTTGGCTTATGACATAGATATCAGTGGTAAGGAGTGTCGTAACAGAGCCATGATGACCTTTTAAACTGTACATACAAGTGCCTGTCATGAGATCCCAAAGACATATGAGGCCATCTTGACAACCGCTGGCCGCAGATGATGGTGAAAACTATAGAGAAAAAATAAATAATTCTGACATCAACAATAAAATATACTGTCACTTTTTCATTCAATGAATGTTTTTTTTTCATTTCACTAATCTTCTAAGTACAGCAAATTCTAATTGTGTATACCTTTAATTATGTTTTAATCAAAGGCCTTTCTTAGCAAACGAATCATTTATTTACCTCAATAAGTGATGAGAACTCAAGAAAGGGTACCTGACTTAAACTCCTGTTTTGAAAGTTAGAAAAAATTAAAAGAAATTTAGCATATTTTCAAAGCCATGAAGAAGTTCAAGTACTTTTCAATAAACAATATTTTTTTTAACCACATGAAAACAATGTGATTAACAATAATCTTTTTTAATCAACTAATTAGCTTAGTTCTACTTTCCGGGCCAGGATAGTCTGGTTGGAAGGGCGCTGGACTCAAGTTCTCACGAGCGTGAGGTAGAATCCAGCTGGCCGAAGACTCTCTGTGTAGTAGATGTTGACTGGTGCATGTTAAATCTATCGGATCACAAAGTCCTCCATGTTCCCATAACGACTTATACTTCTAGGGGTACTGAATTGGAGATTGATAATTCTCTGGTTTTGGTCAAAATTATGATCTGTGGATGAATGAATGGATGGATGTGTGAATGAGTTCACCATATAAACGGGTGAGATATATTGGTGTGGCAGAAGTTGAATTCTTGACCATAGATGGTGCCACTGGAAAACAAGAAAAACCGCACCCCTTGTCTTAATGACCTACGACAACAACAGTTCTACTTTCCTATAGAAGGTATGGGAGTGGGAAAAGTCCAAAAATACCAATCAACTCAAATCATGAAAACATAAATAAAAAAAGTGTGAAACTATTGTGCAAAAATTAAAAGCATTTAAATCATTTACAGACTAAACTTCTTTTTTTCTTTTTTACTCTCTGAGTGCATTGACAGTCCACCAAGTAGTTCAGCTTTATATATAAATCATGACTAAAGAAAATAAGCCAATAATAAAGTTTATAAATCTAATTTTGTCTTAAGTTAAGTCAGACAGGGTACCCACTCAATTTCAGAAGAAAAAAAATTCCCTTACTTTTCCAGGTACAACTAGGTAAATTTCAATAAAAATTAAGACCATATTTTTATCAGAAAACATAGATTCTATTATTAGCATTGTAAAATATTAGATTTTCTGTGTAAAAAAAAATTTTTTTTAAGTGAAGGGAATATTTCATTTTTACTATAATGCAAAATTTTTACAACAAATAATTGCAATAGATGTTAGCAGTATTTAACTCGAATATCAATGACTGATTACTGCTACAGATAATTTTAAGAATGATTATTTCGATGTGTGAAATAAAAATATTCAGGCTTTTGTAAAAAAAATGCTATTTTCCTCAACTATTATCTGATTTTTGGAGTTAAAAATTCCTTGACTATTCCAGGTTTTCCCTGCTCTCCCTGAATCATGGGAACCCTGGTCAGAAATTCCCCTAAAAGTCAGAAGAATCTCATGCCTGCAACAGACAACTTGCTGCCAAAAATAAAATTTATTTTCTTACAATAAGCTTTCTTCACCGATCTTGAAACAATATTTTTCATCAACTTCTTTTTGGCAGTGAGTAATAGCCCCACAAATGAAATTCATTTGTTTATAGACATTGTGTATTGAAGAACATTGTTTTTAAAATTCTTATCAAATGTAGTGAATAAGAAAGATAAAAACAGGCATAGAAGGACAAAACAAGCACTCTTAGAGAGGAAATTAATAATAAATTTTAAATTCATATTTAATTTATTGAAACACATGTTTTTCATTTTATAATTTTTGCACTAAGAATTAGTTCTTTACCTTTTATAATAATAATATTCAAGTCATTATACAAAAAAAAATATAAAACAGTTATTGGATAGCACAGAATTACTTTTATTAAAACAAGTGAAAACAAAACTGAATATTTATTATTACAGTTTTTATAAAATAATAATAAATGTTCAGTTTTGTAATAAAATTATATTTTTAATAGTCGCAAAATATTGCTGGCTTAAACTTTTTATGTCAGATTACTTTTTAACAGTTGTTAGAACCAAACAGATTTAAAACTTATAATATTTAAAAAGAAACTTAATATCGTTAAAAAAGTGCTGGATTAACATAGCTAAAAGTATCTAAAAGTTTGAAAAAGCTCTCATTTTTTAAAAAAAATTGTTGATTTTAACTGATTATAAATATTTTCAACACTATATTGCTAAAAACCAAAAATAGTCTTTTAGTACAGAATCACGAACCCTAGCTCATAAAATGGAGGCATCATATATAATTATATGCACAATAAATATACAGTTTTTGGAATATATATCAGCATTTTATAAGAAATGCTATTTAACACTAAACATAACAGAACCAGTCAAAAGACTGATTATTGTACAATGTATTGTATTGTAAAGTATTGGTACGTTTAGTGCTAAATAAATAACTGAAAATAATCCAAGACACTTACTTGATCAATATTTAATATAGATATTGGACCAGTATGACCATGAAGAGTATAAATACAAACAGTAGAATCAGTCCTAAAAATCTAAACATTTAACAAAAAAAGTTAGTTAGATTTTTAATTTAAATCAAAATAATTTTACACAACTTTCAATTATGTTTTGTGTATTTATTTTATTCTAAAATACAATTTTAAAGATTATATACCATTTAAATTTATAATTGAATAATAATAGCTACACTTCACAACTTAGTTTGCATTTTCTAGTTAAAAACAACTTTTATATACCATATATTTCTTTATATACATATTATTTTTACAGAAATATGTCTGCACACTAAGTATTCACTGCAGAAAGCATATAAATTTTGTACAGACTGTGCAATAACGAATAGGTTGACAAATAATTATTGTTTGCAGAAAGTTTTACATTTTATCTAGATCATCAGACATGCATGTTAAAACTTTTTATCTCTACAGATAAAAGGCTAAAAGCCCCTTGAAATAAATAAAAACATAAATGGAAAACCTCTTTTCTAAACTGATCTTTAAAATTTACTAATTACGAGAATGATCAATTATTCAATAACAAAACACAATTATAACATTATCATTTTAATTCAATGAAATAGTTGGATTAAACAGGGATGATTGAGAAACAAAGTGAAAAACCCTGAAATTTTAATGTGCAAAAAATTTTTATCAGTTTATATACCAAACAGGTTTCATATTTAACAAAATTTTGCAATATTGCGAACAATCACTACATTGGATTTTAATATCGCGTGAATATGAATCGCAATATTGGACATTAAAAATACGAAAATATAAATTACGATATTGAATCTTTAAATTGAGTAAATACGAAGCATAATTTTTAGATCACGTGAATAGAAATCGCAATGCGTAGTCCATGAATCACATATAAATAAGAAATTAAATTTTTTATATTACAATAGCGTAATTACAAATCACAATATTAAATTTTAAAAACATGTGGATACGAATCGCAACATTAGATTTTAAAAAAGAGTAAATGTTATATATAATCCAATATTGTGATATTGGAATTTTAAACCTACGAATAGGAATCTCTACGTGTAACTTTTAAATCAGGTAAATACGAAAACTGATGTTTGATTAAAATCACAATATTTAGCATAGGGGTGCACAACCTTTTTCAGTGAAGGGCCACATGCACAGCAGATTGACCAATGAAGGGCCGCATGCCAAAGTGTTTAGATCATTAGATGATAAGTTACATATTGAAAGCAATTGTTGGTGGTGATTGTTATATAAACATCATTGTTTATATAACACTAAATTCTTTTTGTCGCTTTACCTTGTAATCTCTTTGCAGAAAATACAATACTTTAAAACGTTTAAAATTAGAAAATGCAAAACTGATTACTTAAGAAAGAAAACAGAATTCGAAAATCAGAATAAATTTATCAGAAAAAATTTAGATAAATTGAAATAATTTAAAAACTATGGAAAAATTGAAATTTTTTTTATCACATTACAAAATACAAAAGTCCATTTAAACATAAATTTTAACGTTAAATTTTTTCTTCATAGAATTAAATTTCAAATAAATAAATATTCTAGTTATTAATATAAATTCAAGTTAAATACTTTGATTTAAAGAAAGTTTATAGGGTTAAAAATGATTAAAACTAAAACCCTTAAGTGGAAAATAAGATTTAGCATTTATTAGGGAATGTACTTTAACTTTCAGACATTTTTATTTTAAATTAA